>NW_027266475.1:0-84951 GCF_046630445.1 Rutidosis leptorrhynchoides | reverse complement strand
ATTAATCGAACTTGTAGAATAATTGTGATTGATTAGTACTGTTGTGTGTTGAAATCGTCTTCAAAGGGTGTTTCGGATTTTCTAAAATCGTTTTCGTTTATCATGCTGAAAATCGAACTTACAATCATGGGTAATGCTTGTTTATGAGTCTTTGCTTGATTATTGAGTGAGATTACATGTCAATTGATGTCGATTTTCTTGTTAGCCGAAACTAGGATTCTTGAAGTCTCAAATTGGGGCTTTCGTTTTCGTTGCATGAAACTCGAACTAGATGCTGTAATTGAGATTTTGGATTGAAATTGATCAAAACCCCTATGTTTTTTGGTCGAAATTGATGGAATTGTTGCCAGAATGGATCAGACCCGTTTTGGTGAAGAACTGGGTCGGATTGTTTGTGAAAACGGGTCGGGTTTGACCCGTCTGGAGGAAGAAGATGATATTTTGTCATTTTGATCCCTGACGTTTGTTTCTTCTATCTAATGGTCCCTATAGTATGTTTGCATTGTCAAATTGTCCTAACATTTTTTCTTTGTTAACTATTTGGTCCCAAACGTTTGCTATGTGCTGTTTTAATCCCTCCACATCCATTATGGTACAAAATTTTCACCCGCATGATACTTTGGTCCCTATATTATCATGATGCTCGTTTCAATCACTAATTATAATGCAAGCCCTTCAGTGTAGTTTTTTTTTTTTTGTCATTTTGGTTCATGTACCTTTATTTTCTACGTTTTTTGGGTCTTTTATTACAGTCTTGTTGTATCAAATGTACGATATTGTCACCAAAGTGAATTTATTTGTGCTTTCAAAGGATAAAATTGTATGTTAACTTAGGATTAAACATGATCGGCCCAAATGAAGTTCTATGTTTTGTCTTATTTTAATGAAATATTGGTATTGAAACATGTGAATGTCGTTTAGTTAAGTATGTAAGCATTTTATTTGCCCAAAGGAGACTTAAATGCTTGTCATGTTGTTTGATTTCAATGATTCATCACCACATCAAAATATCAATTACAAGTTATTTTTCTAAAGATGAATAATCAATGGAGTGCCGAATATTTTGAGACGGACTAAAGTTGATCATTAGTAATTTCATTGTCATTCAGATTTTATATTTTTAAGTAAGCATGTTTAACTTTTGTTTTTTTTTATTTGTTCTCTTTTTTATATCCAAACCGATCTGATCGATTCCCATGTTGTAAGGCATTAACTTCAAGAGATGGAAGGAAAATCTTCTGATTGTGCTTGGAGTTATGGATCTTGATCTTACACTTAGGAAAGATCATCCCGTGGATATTGGTGAGGCAAGTACTATTGAGGAAATTGACTTGATGGAAAAGTAGGAGCGATCAAATCGCATGTGCATGATGATCATAAGGAAGGCCATTCCAGAAGCATTTCGAGGATCGATGTCTCTAGATATACACACTGCCACTGAAACTCTTGTCGAACTGGAAGCTAGGTTTGCCAAGAACGAAAATGCTGAAATTGGTACGATTCTGGCTAAGTTTACTTCCAAGAACTACCAAGGCAAAGAGAATATTCGGGAGCACATTATGGAAATGTCCCATCTGGCTTCTAGACTTCGAGCACTGAAAGTTGACCTCTCTGAGGAATTACTGGTAAATTTGGTGTTCAATTATTTTCCTACACGATTTGGACATTCCAAGATAAGTTATAACTGTCAAAAGGAGACTTGCTCTCTCAATAAACTTATCTCTTATTGTGTGCAAGAAGAGAAAAGACTGAAGGTAGAAAGGACTGAAAGTGCTCATATATGCATCAAGTTCAAAGGGCAATCAAAATAAGAAAAGGAAGAATAAAGAAAAAGAATCTGCTGATGCGGCTGCATCGAAGAAACAACAAGTGGGACCCGACAAGTCGGAAAAATATTATTTCTTTCACAAGGCCATTGGACATATGAAGAAGGATTGCGCTAACTATAATGATTGGCGTGCAAAGAAAGGTATGAATAATTATGTTTGTTTTGAGGTTAATTTTACTCCGGTTCCTGCACCCACTTGGTGGATAGATTTGAGTGCCACTACACACATAAGTGTGTCCATGTAAAGTTGCCCGAGTTATAGGCGGCCAAATGAGGCTGAAAGTTTCGTTTATATTGGCGATGGCAAGCCGGTTCCCGTTAAAGCAATTGGAAAATTTGGTATTTTATTAAGTACTGGATTGTATTTGGATTTGTGTGAAACTTTTATCGTACCGTCCTTTAGACGGAATTTAGTATCTATTTCTGTGTTGGAAAAGTCCGATTATACCGGCTCTTTTGGGAATAGAAAAATAAATTTGTTTCGAAATTCCAATATTACTTGGTTCAAGTCATCTCATGGAAAATGAGAGACTATATGTGCTTGATACAATTGCTTGTAATCGTGAACAATCATTAAGTTCAACAACTCGTGACATTAAAAGAAAATCAACTGATCAAAATTCGGCTCAATTATGGCACAGACGATTATGACATATCTACCAAAAGAGAATAGAAAGGCTTGTATCAAACCGAATTTTAGGCCCTATAGATTTTACAGACTTTACAGACAATATAAATTGCATTAAAGGGACAATGACAAAAAAAAAAGAAAATATGAAGCCAATCGGACATCTAGCGTCTTATAACTTATACATACGGATATAAGTGGACCATTCCTTAAGGCTTCTTGGAATGGTCAACGATACTTTGTAACGTTCATAGATGATTACTCTAGATATGGCTACATATATCCCATACATGAAAAGTCACAATCATTGGACGTGACTGTGGTGGCGAATACTATGGTAGATACTATGGTAGATACGACGGTTCTGGTGAACAACGTCCTGGTCCATTTGTTAAATTCTTAGAGGAAAGTGGGATCATTCCCCAATACACCATGCCTGATTCGTCAGCAATGAATGGTGTTACGAAAGACGAAACCGAACACTTAAAGACATGGTGAGGAGTATGATTTCCAATTCTACCTTACCATAATCACTTTAGGGAGATGCACTAAAGACAACAGCCTACATTCTTAATAGAGTGCCAACTAAAATAGCTAACAATAGGACTCCTTATGAATTGTGGAGCGTCGGCAACCCAGTTTGAACCACTTTCATGTTTGGGGGTGTCCAGCTGAAGCTCGTCCTTACCAGCCAAATGAAAAGATGCTGGATTCTAGGACTATTAGATGCTATTTCATTGGCTATTCGGAAAGATCAAGGGGTTTTAAGTTTTATGATCCTACGAATATATTTATATTTGAGTCTAGAACTGCAAGGTTCTTTGGAGATGTTGAGGTTGTGAGGGGGAAATGAGGCTAGAGAAATTGTCTTTGAGGAAGAAAATGCATTCGAGATTGATTTGCAACCTCTTCCTAATCAAGAAAATCTATCGGATAAGGAAATCGTTCAAAAGAATTTACCGGATGAGGATTTACCGATAAATACTCAAAATGATTTACCGGAGGGCAATTTACCGTTTGATTAACCTTTAACATCTCAAGAACTTGTTCCATTAAGGAAATCCACCAGGAAAAGAAGAAATGCATTTTCGGACGACTATTATGTATTTCTTCAAGAGTAAGAACATAAAGTCAACGTGAAAATGTTGGAGGATGATCAAATTAATTTCCACCGAGCTATGGAAATTCTAAAGCTCAACAATGGATAGATGCCATGAATGAAGAGATGAAATCCATGAAGGATAATGATGTTTGGGATCTTGTCCCATTGCCTGAAGGTGCGAAACCAATTGGTTGCAAATAGATTTTTAAACCAAGAGGGATTCAAAGGGTAATGTGGAAAGACATAAGGCACGTCTTGTCGCGAAAGGATTTACTCAAAAGGAAGGAATTGACTATAAAGAAACTTTCTCTCCGGTATCCTCGAAAGATTATTTTAGAGTCATAATAGCATTGGTGGCGCAATTTGATCTTGAATTGCAGCAGATGGATGTAAAGACCGCTTTTCTTAATGAAGAAATTGAGGAAACGATTTATATGATGCAAGTAGAAAATTTTGTATCAGGTGATTTAAAGAAAATGGTTTGCAAACTCACGAAATCTATCTATGGACTCAAACAGGCATCAAAACAATGATATTTTAAATTTCATCAAGTTATTGTTTCATTAAGATTTGAATCCAGCATAGTTTATTAATGCATATATCACAAGTTTCGTGGAGTAAATTTATTTTCCTAGTTTTATATGTGGATGACATATTGCTAGCTAGCAATGACATGGAATTGTTGCATGAGACTAAGAGATTTCTGACATAAAAGTTTAAAATGAAAGATCTTGGTAATGCTTCTTTTGTATTAGGAATTCAAATACATCGGAACTGTGCTTCCGGTATATTTGGATTATCACAAAAGAGCTATATTGAAAAAGTGTTGAAAAGATATGGCATGCAAAATTGTAAACCGAGAAATAACCCAATATCCAAAGGAGACAAATTTAGTCTCAATCAATGCCCTAAGAACGATCTTAAAAGAAAAGAAATGGAAAACATTCCATACTCTTTGGCAATAGGGAGCATCATGTATGCGCAAGTTTGTACGCGCCTGGATATTGCATACATTGCAAATATGCTTGTCAGATACTTAAGTAAACCTGGTTTGGAGCATTGGAAAGAAGTCAAAAGGATTTTAAGGTATCTAAAGAGAATAAAAGAATACATGGTCACATACAGAAGATCATACATCTTGGAGGTCATCGGTCATGCAGATGCAAATCACGCCGGGTGTATAGATAGTATGATATCTATTTCTGGTTATGTCTATCTTCTAGCAGGAGGTGTTGTTGCATGGAAAAGTGTAAAACAGTCTCTTATTACAACTTCTACCATGGCAACTGAGTTTATATCATGCTTTAAGGCGTCAGAACATGGCATATGGTTGCGAAATTTTATCACTGGACTGCGTGTAGTAAATAGTATTGGGAGACCAATGAAACTATACTGTGATAATCAATGGGCGATCATGTTTGCCAACAATAACAGGAGCTCAACGAAATCGAAACATATTGACATCAAGTTCTTGGCAGTAAAAGAAAGAGTACAGAATGGACAGTTTGTTACTGAGCATATTGGTACAAACTCAATGATTGCGGATCCGCTCACTAAAGGTTTGACACCTAAGGCATTCTTCGAACACACCATAAGTATGTGTGTAATATCTCCGGAGGATTTTCAGTTATAGTGGGAGTTTGTATAATATTTAATTGAATAATATATATTTTAAGTATATAAGTTATATTTTTGCATAAATAAAGTTATTTTGGAATTCATTCTGTTTTTTAGTTTTAACCTCACTTCGATTTAAGGAGAACCAGTTGGAATAAGCACGTTGCATCACATTGCGTGTAATATTCCACACTACAGATTTGCATCTAGATCCATATCATTTGGTTGTGTTGATAAATGTGATCATTGCGGGTTAAGTTACGACTAAATGTAACGAATGCTACCTTGATCCTTTCATTAACATAATCGATGGACGGGATTGTTAGGGGTACAATAAGTTTAATGACAATATAATTTTGGAGCTCTCTGTGATTTTATAATATATGCTCATAAGATTTTATCATATTGTCCAAGTGGGAGATTGTTGGATCATAATATGTAAAAGAGATCATATATTATAAGTTGTCGTAAAGTTATGTCTACAAATGTGAAAATGATTAAAGTAGATAATGTGAACTTTTATGTGCCAATTAAGATGTTAATCGGAAATGTAGGACCTAAAGAGTAATTCTAATTTATTGATAGGCTAAAATAGATTTACGAAAGATGCGTAGTTCCTGGAACTAATAAATATACCGGTATTCTTCTTCTTCCCACTCAAGAAAAAGAAATCCAAATATCCGTTTTTATTCTGTTATGGAAAATCTCACCACATACTTGAAGAAAGATTAATCAAGGATTCAAGAAGACTACGATAATGACAAACTCTAGTATGCTTCCGTTTTTCAATTCTACTGTTAATTTTTATTGTTTGATACGAAATAATCCAACAAATAAGGTTCTAAAATACACAAGAAAATACACAAATTCAATGGCTAAAAAACATCGCCTCTCTTCAAATTAAATATATATTAAGGCCGTAGTGTAAAAATTTTTAAAAAATGTACCAGTAATTTAATTGTACAAAAGATGATGAAGGTCATGAATCTGGCAAGGTAAGAGTCGCTGATGAATCCTCCGAAAATGGTGAGAAGGAAAGAGGTTCCCATAAAATTAGATACATGTTGGCGGCTTCCGCTGTGAGATTGTGAAATAGCTGAGGAAATTTGTACCATTGCATAGGAAAACCATGTTCTCCAATACTTCCACAACTATATACAATATAATAATACAATCATTAAACTAATTAAAATTCTCGGATAGAGATTTCTACATGTGGGATAGGGATATATACCTACATAAATGGAAAATAATTTTTTTTTTTTTTTTTTTTATGAGTAGAATGCATGCATAAAAATAAAATAGAGGATCATTTTGGATTTTAATTATATTTTGGTTATCTCTTTTAATTGGAAGACTGATCTTTAAAACAGAATTACCTTATTTGACTTGAAACAGCTCACTTAGATGACCTTAATGTTGGAAATTAAGAAGGGCTGGCTGGGCTTCTCTTCTTTGCCATAACAAAAATAAATTTGAAGTCCGTCGAATTCATTTCTGACGGACAATATTTAATAAAATAGTATCACATTCAACTCTGGTAGGATTTAGACATTCATATATATATATATATATATACACACTCTCCTAGTTGATACCTCATCCTTAAGTTGGGCACTAGGAAAAAGACGTGTCTAGCATAAAGAATTTCTGTACGAGTCTTTATTTTCTATGAAATGGCAAAGTCAAATGCATATACTACTAATGAAGTTTGGAATCTTACGTATTGAAAGATACATATATGGCAAAGTTAAAAGATAAAAGATATTAAAAGATATACCGAGTAACTTTTTCCAAAAACAGTAATTAAAGAAAAAAATATGAAGATTTTTGGGAAATGGAAAGTTTTGAAACATTTATAGATTAAAAATTAAAAGACATAACTTTTGGGTGAAAAGAAAAGATAAGAAAAAAAGACAGTTGGATTTTTAAATTTAAAAGAAATAATTAAAAAAAAATTATTTACCAATAATCCTAAATTAGCGTACTGACTCCAGAAAATTTCAATTCAAAAATTCTATTTTAATAGATTTTATTGATTAGAAATGAACCATCAAGATCTAAATTTATGTTGAGTAGTAAAACATATACTATAACCCAACAAGGGTGGTTTAGGGATTTCTAAACCAATCTCAGTAAAATTCTATAAAAACAGTCTTTTTTTAATTTAAGTTATTTTGGAGCCTCCTTAAATTATAGGATAATTTAAGCTTTCAATTTTTTTTTTCCAATCGTCATCATTTTCTTAAGATGATGATATAATTTTCTAAATTAAAATTTTCCTTTTTTAAAAGAAGCAAACGTCTTTCAAATATTTTCCAAACTTTATCGTTGTTCATTGTTCAATATAAAAATATCATTTTCAATATAAATTGTTTCCTTTTCAAAAAAGATTCATTTTTGTTTTTTTTCCAAACGTCCAAATTTTTGATAATCTCCCTCTTCATGTTCTCTTGATGGACTATTTATGTTTTATCTATGATGATTTTTATTTCTACCCAATGAAAAGGATTATTATTAGGCAGATTGCAATAATTAAAACTGACTATTGGTTTCCATAAATATGAAGCACGATTCAGATTATTTGCATGTTGTGGTTCGATTCGATAGTTATTTCAATACAACACGGTTCGGTAAGTCTTTGTCTTTTTATTGTATCAAACAAATTTCGATGATATGTTATCATACTCATTCACAGTATTTTCTTTTAAACCCATTCACAATTTCGTTTATTTAATTATATTTTGTATCAGAAAAATATTATCATGATTAAATTACACTTCAACAATTTCAAAACTCTTTTTTCCTGACATTTGAAATGAAAAATATGGGATGTATTGTATTCGTCATCAAAATTCAGGGTGTCTACTCATCACCACGAATCGTGATGATGTCATTTATTTTATCGATGAATGAACAAGTTGTTTTCTCTTCTTGATCAATTTTTTTCATTTCATAAAAACGTTGAAAGTTGATTTTACATCGTTGTCTATATTTCAAGTTGAAAGTTTTCCAATTTCGGTTACCAAGTTATACCCTTCATCAATCAATATCATTATACTAATATATTGTGTGAGATCAAACTCATTATTTTTTATGTATTCATGGAATTAAAGATCATTTATTTACAAAAAATTAAAATTATTGTCGAAGAATCCGAAACAACGCCCGAATAATACTAATAAACTACCCATAACAGAAGGGGTAATATTATGTTATTTTGTTAACGTATGTGGTGGAATAATTATGAAATTAAGAAGGAACATCCTATCTTAAGACTATTATTATGAGCCAGAATTAAAATATTTTACCCTAATTTTTATCTTTAAAATCAAATCCCTACACGTTAAAAATACGTGGCATTGTAGTTAATTATGTTGATGACCATATGAACCTGAAATTCAAAAATGACACGATCTAAGTCAGAGGTCATAGCAAGAGAAATCCCTATAGAACCATGATAACCCGTTTTGTAAATGGGATGGGATTGGCAAGTTCTCTTTCAACATTAACATACCGTTTGATCTCTATTTCAAACGGTTTTAAACTGTTTCGTTTCTTAAAATATAAAATTGATTTTTTGGTCATAACGTTTATGTTTTTTTAAATTTTTTGCTCTCTCGATTCTAACGGACGTTAATTTTGGTCGAGTTGGCACTTACGGCTGATCGTAGCGTGACACGTGTCGATTATGTGTAAAAAAAAGCCACCTACATTTTGTTATCCCGATTTAAGATATCCTGGTTATAATCGAATCGGGCCGAAATCGAACCGAAATTAAACCGAACCGAACTTGAGAAAATCAATTTCTTATCTCCTTTCCCTCTCGTCTCCTTCATTCCAGAATTAAAAATCAATCGATTCACTAAATTACGCTTTTTGCCACTCTCCCTCTCGTCTCAGTGTGTGTTATTATGCATAAACACCATTCGGATAATAGGAGCCAAGTCGACGAAATGAATTTTTAAATGCAGTACCAATCCATTTTCAAATGGGGGTACGACATAATGAAACTTGCAACTCCAATCAAAGTAATTTTAAAACCATATAAATGAATTCCGATCATATAGTATAAGTAATCAGCAATCAAAACCATCATCAAAATTTGAGATTTAACAAACTGGGTGGAAGCTAAATTACCGAAAGCAGCAGTTCCGGCAATAACAGCTTGCGTGTATCTTTCCGGCAGCTTGCAACCGTAACGTAGAATCCGGGATATATCCCGACCCGACCCTTGATATAAACCAGATCCATATGCGAAGACCCGGTCGACGGAGGCTTCCGGGTACAGGTATGAGAAATAGTCAATGGCAGTAATGAAGGCATTCTATGGGAGGAGGTAGCCGAGGCCCAAGATGAAGTGGATGATATATCATATATGCCAAGTGGAAGGCATCCTGTGGTGATGATTGCGACTTTTTCGATGGCTGGTGGAGGAGGAGAGCTGATTCGGGTTCAGCATCGGGTCGGCGAGAACCCATTTTGAAAAAAAATAACTTTTTAATTTGAGGTAAGTTAGTTGTTGATGACTAGCTGGCGTGTCTGGAACTAAGACTTAAAAAAGTAAACTTGGTTGGCTGAGGAAGAAGACGAGATGGAGAGAAGATAAGAAATTGATTTTTTCAAGTTCGATTCGGTTTGATTTTGGTCTAGTTTGATTATAACCATGATATCTTAAACGGGATAACAAAGTCTAGGTGGCTTTTTTTTACAAGAAATCGACACGTGTCACGCTACGATTGGCCGTAAGTGCCAACTAGGCCAAAATTAACGTCCGTTAGGGTCGAGGGAGCAAAGAGTTTAAAAAAACGTAAACGTTGGGATGAACTTTATGTTTGAAGGGACGAAACAGTTCAGACACGAACTAAACAGTTACTTTTACCTATTTTGATGTGGAGAGAATATTTATCTAAAACATGATATATTTTGGACAAAATAGCAATGAATAAAGAAGCCTCCAATAATAAACTCCAAACCCAATTTTCCAACAATTTGAGAGAATAGTAACATCGTATTTTTCTTGTAAGCTCTATAGGGGCGAGGAATTCAGGAGTTGCGAGGGTTGTCCTTCGAGAGTGAATCGGAATTCTCAAGGTGACCAAGACATTTTGTGCTGCATTCTTATTTGTCAAATGTGTCATGAAGGCAAATGAAAAAGAAGAAGAAAGCCCTTCTTGGCGAGGATATATGATACAATAAAATTAATATTTAAGGCAAAGTTTAAGCAATAACTAAGGACATGGGTATCTAAGTATGAATTTAAAAATATAGGGTCTAAATTACTGATTACTTAAACTTTTAAAAGCGCTCGCTCGGGGGATATATAAATTCATGCTTAGGGTTTTTGCAAAGAGAATCAGAGAATCGTCAAGGAAGACTGCCACTCAACCGAGAAGATGGGTACTGATCATTCATCTCATTAGTCAAACCCATTAATCAAAATCTCTTATTTTTGTTTTTAATGCATAAGAATGGTTTAGATTGATCCATCTTCCACACGATTTGATGGGTTTGGCATTTATGTCTTTGTGTCGTTCATTCAGGTATCTCCAGAGATTCCATGCACAAGAGGCGAGCCACTGGTGGCAAGAAGAAAGCCTGGAGGAAGAAGCGAAAGTAATCTTCTGCTGCCTTTTTTTGAATTTTTAGTTTGTTTTTGAATTCATTTTTAAGCATCGAACTGTTTAAAAAATTGTGTATGATGAAATGTCTTGACTTAATTTCTAAGCTACATGTGTGTTGTGAATTTGGGCATCTGGGATTTTCTGCATTGGCATTTGTGATAACGTGATACAATGTTGGGAGGTGTTTTCTTATTGAAACAGAATTGAGTGTCTTCCTTTATGAAATTATGTTGTGTAATGACTGAGTGCTAATGCTTTAAGCATTTTATCGGTTAAAGGTATGAGCTTGGTCGTCAAACTGTGAGTACCAAGCTATCAAGCAACAAGGCTGTTAGGCGTATCCGTGTTAGAGGAGGCAATGTTAAGTGGAGGGCCTTGAGATTGGATACTGGAAATTATTCATGGGGCAGTGAAGCTGTCACGAGAAAGACACGTATTCTTGATGTGGTTTACAATGCTTCAAACAATGAGCTTGTGAGGACTCAAACTCTGGTCAAGAGTGCCATTGTTCAGGTGGATGCTGCTCCATTCAAGCAGTGGTATCTTCAGCATTATGGTGTCGAAATTGGCAGGAAGAAGAAGGCAGCCGCAAAAAAGGACACTACTGAGGTATAAATACCTTCCATGAATTTTATTTTATCTTTGATGAAAGGGAATTCATTGCTTTTGCTGTTGCCCTTTTTAATAAGTTGATCTGAAGCCATATTTTAGTATATAATTTATCAATTGATGCCTTGCAATTACTTCCAGTGATTCAGTCTTTTTGCTGATTGTAGAAATCATCTGTTTCGCATCTTTCTTTGGAATAATGAACCAATGAATTAATCTTGTGTATATATGAAAAAACATCAGTATTAGTCCTTAAAATGGGGGTCTTTAGATATAACTGATAAATATTAGCGTTTTGCAAAATCACTAGGACTACTTTTCTGAACCCTTTTTATTCTCTGATGACTAGTGGATGCATATTCATGTTTCAGGAGGGAGAAGGCGCAACAGAGGAAATGAAGAAGAGCAATCATGTGACAAGGAAACTGGAGAAACGCCAGAAGGAGAGAGCCCTCGATGCGCATATTGAAGAGCAATTTGGTGGTGGTCGATTGTTGGCCTGCATTTCTTCCCGTCCTGGTCAATGCGGCCGTTGTGATGGGTAAGCATTTCATTTAAACCTAATTAGAATGTTTTTATAATATGCATTGTGTATTATCATGACTAAAAGTTGTGTGGTGAAAAGGATTTTTTACAAGTTCCTCACTTCCATTTTATCTTACACAGGTACATATTAGAAGGAAAAGAGTTGGAATTCTATATGAAGAAACTCCAGAGGAAGAAGGGCAAGGGTGCTGCTGCTTAAATTCAGATTTATCTAGTCGTTTTGACTTTCTGAATTTGTTGTTTCCAGTTTAGATAAAGGAATATATATTCAAATTCTGAGTGGGAAATTTTTGTTTTTGAGGATTCTTTTTGTTGATCGACCTTTTCTGGAATATCTCTAGCCTCTAAGTAATTTCAATTCCCCTGCTACAACGAATTAGATTCGCATTAGAGCACCCACAATAGGAACGACAATTAATCAAGATGTCATAAAAAGTGATAGTTCCCACTCATATTCACTTTTAGGCTAATTTTTATAAATAAAACATAAAAATAGTAAAAAAATAAAAAAATAAACAAAAAATATTATTATTATTATTATTATTATTATTATATACGGATGGATTCTCCCACTTGGTAAGTCGGAGTATGAGAAGTTCAAAGAGGCGGTAAGAATTCGGGCGACAGTTGAAGAGGTTAGAAAAAAAAATGTGTAATAATAATAAAAGGTAAAAAGTTATTTAACTAAGGGGTTCGAAACCCCGACGCACGAGTTAGGCCTCAAGGGAAACATCGCTTTTGGAGTGGCCAAGAGAGAAACGTTCCGTCTCCTAAAGAGAACATGCGTCTCTACCCGATCCCCGAGGCAACTGTTCGAATGTCAGGTCGGAAAACACCTGGCGCTTCGTTTCCAGGAAAACCAAGAATCAAAAGTAGAAGCTTCTCGAGCAAAGATCTCCCAATATCCAGACAAGACACTTGACCGAGCAGGGATTCAAACTGTTAAGACTGGACCCTAAAGGCCGGTCAAATTATTGTACTTACCTTTGTCAAGAAGGGGCATTGCCCCAGATAGAGCATACGTATCGAACGCGCTCCAATCCTCGCAAAGAGCCGGTTGAGCCAGATGTTGGGATGGTTCGCGAACACAGACGGAAAGCTTATAACTTATCACTGACAAATTTCCCACCCATAATGCAAGACTACTTGCTCACACCAGGTAAAATCATGGCACGAGCAAGGGGGGAATGTAGTGCTAAAATGACGCTGACTGAATAGGCTAGCTCGACCAGACCACTACCCAGACATAGCTAGTCAACCGGATGGCCCAAAGGTAAAATAAAGTATACTCTTAAAGTTGATTTTATGAATCCTAAATAAAGATAATTAGAATTAGACCTTAATTAGAAGAATGAGACATAGAGAATCCCTTAATTAAAGGAGGTGTCACATTCAGACCGCAAACGCATAAACGTAGCTAAATCCCCTATTTTCTTTATTTGTTTTGCAAATTTCTAGCGTGTTGGTGTTCTTTCGTGACCCTCATATCCGGTGATGTTTTTGATCGCAACAAACTGATGTGATCAACGGGTAGTTAACATAAATTGATGATCTCCGAGTCGAGGCATTTTCGTGGAATATTTCTCCATCTAAATTGCTTGAGAAGCTAGTCTGCTCTACGATTAAAACAACCGACGAAGTCTAAAAACCAATTTAAAAATAAATATATTCGACAAGTCTATAAATAACTAATCGTACAAAACTTTGAAATGCAAATGATCTAATAACGCTCGCCTCATTTTGTTGTGGGCAAGAAAAGTATAAATACAATTGACCTAATCAACTCACCTGTTCTCCTATCAAATCTAGACCAACCACTAAAAATGTGACTCCTTGAAATAACAAGAAGTAGAAATGAATTCCTTGAGCCGACAACAGACTCCTAATCGAGGCAGTTAACAGTATGAAGGCAAGAACGAGCTCTTTTCTGTATAGACGGTTTCTCTTTGTTTTCCCCATTTTCTTTGTTACCAACTCAATCTTGTTCAGCTCATCAATGCCCGATTCCGATGAGGATCTGATCAGGCTTGCGGTTTCGATCGAAGTTTCAGATTCCTTTTCGGCAAACGCAACGAGGTCTGCTTCCGAAGATCTTCCTAACTTTTTCGTAACTATCCACTCGTAAGAACTTCCAAAACGAAACAACCCCGATATCATGGCGTTGAACTTGGTCACTGACATTGTGTTTTCAAATAGTAGGTAGGGTACTATGAAAGGAAATGACCTCGGTGCCGGAAGGATATTCAAGATAGACATGATTCCGGGAACGTAACAGACAACCCATGCTGGTAACTGAGCTTCGGTTATGAACATTGATAATGGAAGAATGATGCAGAATAGAGTGAATGAATAGAAAGGCAGTATAAGCTTCCGTAGAAGGAAGAAAAGAAATATTAAATTGGCTTTCTTGAAGACAGACATCTGCAAAATATTAAAAATAATAAAATGCAATGACTACTTTATATGTATGCAAATCAAGATGAAAAACACAAAAAAGTATTAACATACCTTTGATCGAAGAATGTCAAAGAAGCACAAGCGAAATAACTGCATTGGCCCTGAATGCCAGCGGTATTGTTGTTTTTTATATGCCTCATATGATTCTGGAAGTTCACAAAGACACTGCAAGAAGATAGAGTGATAAGCCAGAGTTTATAATCACGTAATAATACACAGACAAGATGTAAATAGGAATTGATCAGAGACCTTAACGTCATTCAAATATATGAATTTCCATCCACAAAGGTGAGCTCTGACAGCAATATCCATGTCTTCTACAGTGGTTCGTTCTAACCATCCACCACTTTCCTCGAGGGCCTGAATTCTCCAGACGCCAGCTGTCCCATTGAAACCAAAGAAATTGATGAATATACCGTTGACCTGTTGCTCGACCTCAAAGTGGAAAGATAAGTTGATGTTCTGCAATCTCGTGAGCAAGTTTTCATCCTTGTTTACAAAGGTCCACCTTGTTTGGACCAATGCCAGATCATCATTCCCCTTCAAAAGAAAGAAAAGTTCACCTCTTATTAGATTAAAGACGAATCTGTATATCTAACGACTGAGCCGAGTAAATAATTAGAGAAATGCTCCATGTTCAGAGATTACATAATTTTGAGTATGCAGCATGTTTTAAAAGACCCAAATCAGCATGTTACACGTATCTCGAAAGTGACAGTTCAAACCATTCCTCTTTAGTACCTCAAACTCTAGCCAGTGCACCATTACATCATATACTGAAACTGATGCCAAGGCATAGGGGCAAACAAACACCAAAAGTTGACTTGCTAACTAAACTATTTAAGAGAGGAAACAAATATAAAATACTCTGTAAAAAGATAATGAGAGCATTAACAACCTAACATGCGCATGTAACTAGGTGAATAGGGAAATAAAACATTTTTATCCTTCAGTATCTAAAACTCAGAGTAAGCATCAAGCAGAGAAACGAAGCTTTGGTAGCAACAAGTCTTAATTTCAGAAAGGGCAATTCACCCATCCAACAGAAATATTAGATATGAAGTTTTAATCATTCTCATTTTTGTTCTCAGAAGGGATGAGTCCTTTCAGAAATGAATACATTTATTAACTCTTCGCATAGCATAATTTCTACAAAAAAATAAAAATTACCAACTTGCAGCATAGGCGTAAGAATGCATATACTCACAAACCATAAAAGTCCTTTTAGAAATGCTAATTCCAAGTTCGACTGGAAAATTACCAAGATATTATAACTGACAACCAAGAAGCTTTCATTACCTCAAAATGAGGTATAGTTTTCCTCAAGAAGTCGGAAGCCGGCTGGAAATCTGCATCAAATATGGCTACAAACTGATAATCTTTAACATATTCACAGTTCATTGCAGACTTGAGTTTCCCTGCCTTGTAGCCTGTTCGTAAAAGTCGATGTCTGTATATTATGTGCACTCCCCTTTGTTGCCATTTCCGCACTTCCGACTTGATGAGATGCTGCACGTCTGAGTCATCAGAATCATCAAGAATTTGTACGAGCATTCTCTCCTTAGGCCAATCCATGACACAAACAGCCCCAATGGATTGTTGGTAACACTGTAACCATCAGTGAAGGATCTTATAAATGGAGCAGGAATGAAACAATGCTTACCAAGTGATCTAATGAAACATCTAATCTCCAAAACAAAACAAACTGGTATGGAGAAAGAAAAAAAAAGGAGAACAAATTGTTTACTTGCAAATGCAATAATTGATGACCAAAAAATGTTCAGGTGCTTAGTTGACATAGCAAATATGTTGTGGGCTAAACCATTATATCACAAGAAAAGGAAGAAAAAAAAAGGAAACTTGAACTTAAATTTGTTGCTAGGAATGAATCCTTCAATTAGTTTCTTCTTAAAATCTAACAGATGATGATAAGTTTGAGCACTAACGAATCCAAGAAACTCTCACCATCTAAAAACAAAAGAGCATCTATCGTTCAAGTAACCACAGCTTTGGCAGATACATTATGGAATGACAATGCAAGAATGCAGTAGAGTATCAGCTTTATATTATGTAATAACCAGTCTACATTATGTAAGTAGAGCTAAAAGCACTTGAAATTTCACTCAACTCAAACGCAATCAAGTCCGGAGCTAAGTATTTTTTATGCTTAGGTGTCAACCTTTTCTTAACTTATAGGACACACCAGCACTTTGAAATTCAAAAAATTCATTATTAAGTATGCCTGTCAGTAAATACGAAGTCTCAACAGCAACTTGCTGCCGTACTGGAGACGATGTACAAAACAATAGTGAGCTAAAACTAGACACACACACACACACAGTTTCTTCTATGCCACTAAGCCAACCACTAATCAAACAAACAGTGTATAAAACGCCAGTTGGAACACGTTAATTCAATTTAGTAACACCAAGCTTTTAACTTTCCCTAATCTCTCATTAATTAAAACCAATAATAATAACTAGGAACAGCATTATCAATCAAATTCAATATCAAATGAAGTAAAACTGGCTTGCACTGCAAGAGAGTAAAGGGTTTCGAAAATTACATACTGCTTACCTCCCTCTCATTGCACATTGGAATCTGAACCAAAACCATCGGGTAGTCTTCCACATTTTGCCCTTCCACGAACTCCAAGTTGGCTTCTGGCTTCAACCTCCTGAACTTTATCCAAAAACATCCTAAAATCAACACGATACGATCCACGGATTGAATCAAGAAGAGAAGGATACAAGCATTGGCCATGGTCTGTAGCGGCGGGGCCAGCCAATTGGCTCGAATCTCCAACCAAATCGCATACATCTTCTCGGCGAAAACGGTAGCCGAACCTACAGAAGGAGGCTCGAAATGCCATCCTTTGAAATAAGCAAGGAGCTCGAAAACTAGCAAGAAGATCACTAGGATTAGGAAGGATTTGATGAGGCGGTAGAACCTAGAGGTGGAGGAATCCGACGAGTGCGATGGAGGTGAGTTTTGTATTCGGCGATTGGCAGTGCGTAGGAGGTTTACGAAGGCGTGTGCGATGGACGCGACGGAGGCGGCGATGTGGTGAAACTTTAGAAGGTAGAGTCCGGAGAGCTGACGAGCACTTCGGGAGCGGTCTTTGTCGGCGGCAGTGGAGGAGGAGGGAGTGGTGGGGTTACTGGTACCACTAGCACCAGCAGTGATGTCGACGGTGAGGAATGGATTTGGATTAGTGTGGTGGTTGTTGAGGTCATGATGATGATGATGGGGTGGTTGGTCTCTTTGTTGGTTCCACCATTTTTGAAATTCGTAATTTGGTGGTCGAGACATAGGGAATGTATTTTGGAAAAAATTTAGGTACGCTTCCTTACGTACGTTACGTATGTTTCTCTGCTTTAAACGGTTGTACGTTTGACCAACAGTATAACTGTTTAAAGCAGAGAAGCGTACGTAGCGTACATAAAAAAGCGTACGTAAGTCTTGCCCATGTATTTTTGGAGAAGATGACAAACAAACGAAACAAACAAACCCAATCAATCAGTCTATTTTAAGTAACTAAATAAACTCACATCTCCTTCTTGCAATGAAATGAACAACAAACAAGAGTACAAGACACAGAGAGGGGACAATGCTTCACGCCCCAATATGTCGCGTGCATTCAGTTTCAATTGACATGTTGATTCAACCGAATATTTAAATGGGCCGATCATTGGGCTTGACCGCTCTGATTTCAATATACCAGTCCATAACTAGTTCAATTTTTTTTTTTTGTTTTACACAATTCGGTTACTATGGTTAATGCATACTAATCCAATCAATCCAATCCAAGTGAAATCCGGAGGAATTGAGTTTTATTGAAGACTAGGGTAGTATCCGGGGATTCAAATGGTGTCTCTAGAAAAAATTGATTATAAAATGATAGATGCTAAATTATTTTGATTGAGAAGATGTAAATTAGTTCTACGGCATCAATTTCAACGTGCAATAAATTCATCATAAAAATATTCATCACGCATAAACATGTTCGTCCATTGAAAAATGAAAACTCACCTCTAATGAAAAAAGCTCTTAATTTCTTAAATGTTGGTTATTCTTTAGAAATTTAAACGCAATACAAATTAAAACAAAAAACTTAATTTCATCTCGTTAAATTCATAGAAATATTAAATCCCAAATGATTAAATATGGTTTAATTTTTCCAATAGAACATTAAGAAATATAGCACATGCACGCGAATTGACTTCCTTTAATCACCGCAATTCAATCAATTCATCATTTGTCTGATCAAATGAAACAATCCATGAAAGTATAAGTGACACTTTTCATATCTCACCTATTAAAAAATGAGGAAGTCAAATACAATCTGATTAAATTAGAAAATACAATGAAAGGAGATATAATAATTGATAATTAAGATCCTTAAAATCCATAATAGCGAAATAAAAATAATATTTCGAAATGAAAATCCAAAATATAAAATTAAATGATAATTGTACTTGCTAATTAAAAACCCATAAAAAATATAGTTGGAAGTCGTGGACTATATAAAAATGATCCAAGTAAAAATATGCCTTGCAAATTGCTTCTATAATATTGTCAAAAAAAAAAAAAAGTTGCTTCTACAATACAAAAATTAATGAAGAATTTTCTGGCTTTATTTGTTTTTGTCGAAGAGTCGTAATTATTTGTACATAAATAATTAATTAATTAGATTTTTATTTAAAATTATATACTAAATATAGCCATAAATTTTTTAAAATTTAATTTTTATAAATGTGAATTTTCATCGGTTAATAGTCTTAAAATTATGGGTGTATAATAGATTTCATAAATCTTTAAACAACACAACTTACCACATTTATGTATATAGACTCAAACTAATTTAATTTATCTATATTTTAGTAGATACTGCATTCATTTCACAATATTTGATGTTTTGGATTTAATGATATGGTGTAATTAATTAGATATAATGAAGATATTTTTTTAAATAAAATATTTCTTAAATTATATATTATGTTTTGTTTAATTTGGAGAAGTTTGAGGAAAAAAATTTCAGAAAGATTTTATAATGAGGAAAATTATTTTTCTTTAAGGGAGAAGGATGGCTTGGACCACATTTTTTTTTTCATTTCGAAAGGAAATTGTAATGGGAAAAAAATAATGATGTGGCATAGAATAATCCACGTGGAATTTTTTTTACATGTCATAGTTCACGTGTTAGCATAAGATTGGCTTAAAGTGCCACCACTACAAATAAAGTGACATATTCTGACAATTTAGTTTCAAGTGTGAGCAAAGATTAGATTTATCGTGTGATTACAAACTTTCACAACATTCTCTTAAAATAACAACCGTTTTATAAAAAACTGTGGGTATATGTCGAAACCTTTTTTTACAGTTTGTTAAAACTGTTACGGATTATTCTATACAAACAAAGTCCTGATTTGTTTTTTTCAAATTGTTATGTATTTTAATTTGTATATCTCTATAGAACATTCTTTCGATTTTTTTTAAAAAAGACAGTTTTTCTTTCTGAAATTATTTTTTAATATATATATTTATAAAACTACCTTATACACAACTATTTATTTTAATAGGAATAAAAATCTAATATATGTATATGATTTATAGTTGGTGCGGCGATGGAGAAAGAGGGAGGCGGTGCGTTCGATCATTGGTGAAGAACGGTGGAGTTATGTTGGATCGACTAGATGGCGGAGGCAGAGATTCGCGATCTGGTGGTGGCTGGTGCTCATCTTGGTGGAGAAAATGGCACAGGTGGATCGACAGCGGAAGGAGAGAAGTGGCGGCCCGTCGTGGTGGTGAAGTGGTGGTCGGTGTGGTTTGGTGGCGACGTTGATCCGATAGTGCTCCTCGAGCAAGAGGAGTGCTCCTTTGCAATTGGATCTCTTAAATATTGGCATGAATGAAATAATAAAGTCGATTACTCGATGTCTATGCTTAAAATATTTGGTAATTATGCCAACGCTTTTGGATTGTCGGCATGTGTCACTTCGTTGGTAGTGCACGTAAGTTGATCATTTTGCCTCGTAATTAGATTTCACGAAATTCGGTGCCATCTGGCTATTTTTAACGACAGAGGGGTATGAATGTTTAACGAAATGAACTAAGAGAGGTATATTCCTTCGCTTTCAAATAGGAGGGGTATATTCCTTGTCATTGAGAGTGCATGTTTGGATTTGCTTTTTTGGAGTACTTTTGTATTGTAAAAAAGTAAAATGGTGTTTGGAAAAATTAACAACTCACTCCGTTTATATAAAGAGCACTTTGAAAAGTGAGATTTTAAGAAATAACTCATTGGTGCTTTTAAAATGAAGCTTTTGTGCAAAGGAGCAAGATGCGGAGCGCTAGTCGAAATGTACATGAAATCGACAAAAATGTCCTCACATGGAAAACATTTGGGTCAGAGTTACCCCTCATTATTATTATATTTACAACTCTTACTATCACATAAAACCTATGGCGTCATCATTTATAATTTTTTTTTTGAATTCTATTGCTTTTCAATATCAACCAAAATAAATTTACCAAACATACATTGTATAAAAGTCCATTTTCAAAATGGTTTACCAAACATCATACGTACTTTTCGATAAAAGCTCCATTTCATTTTCTTTTCAAAAATGATACTTTAAAATAAAAGTTTCAAAAGCAAAAGCAAATCCAAACACACACTAAGAGGGAGATAAAGTTGGTGTTTCTTTTGAATAAAAAGTAAAACCCTACACGAATTTGTTAGCATGAACAGGAGGAGCCATGAAGTCCCATTTGCCTTTGCCTTTAATCAAACATTGCCTTTTCCAGCATAGCCTAATTCTTCATGCAAGAAATATCCTTCAATGCATGAATTCACATGAAATTTTATGGAGGATAGCCTCGACAGAATCGAATTTTCGGCCTACACATACCAATTAACAAGAGGAACAAACCATAATCACATCAATTCATAAAAAGCCCCAAATTAATCACAATACTAACCCTAATTTTTGGCTAACAGAATTGTTAGATTTAATATATCATATGAACCTAAATTCATAGACCTTATATTTACTCTAATATTGATTTATTTGTTTCACAAGTCAAAAACATAATCACGTTGTAGACGAACTATATTATAAGTTCACAGTCTAAGTGCGTACCTTGTTTGCGGAGTAATTGCTCCAGGAATTCTCCAAGAGTTTTCTAATAGAAACGATATAATATATATTTAGATTTATTTAGAGAAATGAGAATGAATGTGAGGATTTGTGGTGAATGACTAGACTATTTATAGTGTAATGGTATCTCTTCACCAAAAGGTACTTCCTGTAGATAATATCTGCTTATACATTAATGATACCTTTTCACCTAAAGATATATTCCAATAGCCATACCTTTTCACATAAAACTTCCTACGATATCCGTTTATATCAAAAGGTGTAACCATTCATAATATTCATATAATTTCCTATTTCAATTAATTAATTAATCTTATATAATAATTAAGTTGACTTGAATTGGATTGACCATCATGTGTGGATCTGACCCTAATTCCAACATCTCTCACTCACACGTGATGGGACAACTCTTTAAATTCCTTAAATAAAACGACAAACTTCATACTTTACAATTAGACCGTGTCACCCGTGCATACTTCGAGAGCTCGATTGCTATATACCTGTTAAGATAATATAAAATCTCGAAAAATGGAGCTTAGAGTAGACATAGTATGCAGTTCCCTATATCATTTATAACATTACATCTCTCATTATCTCTTTTTGATAATTTCGAATTCATAAGTATATTTATTCGTTAGAAATATAATTGACCGGTTAATGAACACAATCAATGTGATAATAATGATCTTCCTCGTCACATGATTCTCTTGAGCTTAATCTAATTTGCTTTTCTATAATAGTTCCTTTAGATTGAATAATTTATAATTCTTTGGAAACAATCTAAGATAGCAAGCATTAAATTAACTATTGAGAAATTGATTAGAGTCGTGAGGGCACCGAGTGAAGATTACTTTTATTTTTCAGGGCTTCACCAACACAAAGACTAGATAAATTTTTTTTTTCCTTAGTTGGACACATTTTGCATACGTGGTATGAAACACCTATCACATTATTATCTCCTTTTCCCATGGAGCATATATCTAAAATTTAATACCGTGCTGATGATAGTTCAAATATCCCTATGTCTAACTTTGAGTTTTCATTCTACTTTCACATACATACGTTAAAACTCATATCAGGCATTTAAGACAAATAAGTTTAATCCTTTATGATAAATATTTAGTATCATCATGTGCGACATTCGTGTTGTAAACTTTGAGCTCTCTCTGTTATCTCTTAAAATAATATTAAGTTTACAAGTGTTTTATCTTCATTATTTACTAAGGTAATGAAGGTGATTGCATGGTGAAAAAGCTAATCTTTTTTTTATTTGTCCGACATACTTCTTTAAAAATGTATAATACGAAATGCTGAACATAATAAAAAAAATATGAGAAAAAATCAGGCAATTTATAGAAAAACTATTAACATCTACGTAGACCTAATTACTTGACGTGCCTATTAAAATTATATTTCGCAATAGGCTTAGTGAAATGATCTTTGTCATTTCATGCATAGAAATAGACTTCATTTTTATTTCTTTCTTTGCAACCATGTCCTTAACAAAATTCTATTCGATATCTATGCAACATTTCATTTTTCCTTAGCATTGCATGTGAGAGCTTCATTTATATATTTCGACTCTTCTTCATCATCAGGAGTAACAATAAAACATGCTTCCCCTTCGATCTCTAAATGACGTCGGGGAACGTGAGGGCGTCTTGTATGTCGGGTTGAGATTGAGAAATTGATTCATCAATATCAATGTTACTCCCACTAGGACCAATAATATCATTTGAATTCTCATTAGATTGTATTTCGATAGAAGGATGAACTAATTCATCGTTATTTGAAATACTCCCACTAGGAAAAAGAATCCATTGGATTATACAGCGGAAGAAATTTGGTCCTCTATTTTATATAGAAATAAGTCCTGACTTATTTCTCAAATATTTCTTTTAACAAATAATTAATACATGTATAATTAATCCATTTGAAAGAATGACAGGGAAACAAATATTACTAGCTCTGATGCCAATGTTAGATTTTATATATATCATATGAACCTAAATTCATAGAACTTATATTTATCCCAATATCAATTTATTTGTTTCACAAGTTGATAACATATTCATGTTGTAGACGAACTATATAATAACTTCACATTTTAAGTGCGTACCTTGTTTGCAAAATGATTGCTCAGGAATTCTCCAAGAGTTTTCTAATAGGAATTATAGAATATATATTTACAGTGATTTAGAGAAATGAGAATGAAGTGAGGATTGTGGTGACTGATCAGACTATTTATAGTGTAATGGTACATTTTCACCAAAAGGTACTTCATATAGATAATATCTGCTTATACAGTAATTGTACCTTTTCACCAAAAGATATATTCCAATAGTCATATCTTTTCACATAAAACTTCCTACGATATCCGTTTATATCAAAAAGTGTAACCATTCCTAATATTCATATCATTTCCTACTTCAATTGATTATTTAATCTTATATAATAATTAAGTTGACTTGAATTGGGTTGCCCATCATGTGTGGATCCGATCCTAATTCCAATACTTTTTGACAGGGTAGAATTTCCTATCACTACGATTTTAATCAAAGAATTCACAACAACATACTTTCACTCCATTTAAGATTCCAATATCCCAATTCACATTGTCCTTTCACTTTCTTCCTCCATGACAAAACTCGGCAATATTCGGCTTATAAAATTTAAAGGCTTTATTGTAATTCAGTATATTTCATGAATAACATGTGTTTCTATTATTCTTATGTATGCGTACGATATATGGTCAGAGTTGTTTTAATGAGACAAATCTAACGCCGCCGGCTTCATCGCAATCAGAGTAGAGGCCATGTACTCTTCATTTTTCCAATAAAAAATAGATACCGTCTGCTTTGTTTTGAAAATATCACAGATGATTTTAAAATTTAAAATCGAGTCGCACTAGGGTGACAGCGGTCGAACCATAGGAAGACAGCGTGTGACTTGCACACGTTCCTGGTTGAGACCAGTTGTGACTAATGCGTGGAGACACACTCCGATTGCCAAAAATATTTTCTTATTGCCGGAAAAGTTTGAAAAACTCACAATCGAATGTTTATGATATTCTGGACACAATGGGAAAGTTGAATTTTTCATCTGAGGTCTAGAAATATTTTAAATATTTTTTACATGTTTATCTTACGTGATTAATATTGTTTAAAATTGGGCTGTTTGAATTCATAGATAATTCACTTTATTTGTCTTCATTTAAAGAAAACTATATTAATCAGAATATAATAACCATTTAATGAGTTAATTTAATTATTTATTTAATTAACTTATTACTTATATATTAATTTTATTTATTTATTTATTATTAATAAACATTTCCATTTTTGTTTATAGAATATGGTTAGATAATATTATTTTTCCATCAAATGGCCATCATTCAAATACCTAGCAGAAAAGTAACAAAGGATAATCAAGAAGACGTTTTTGTTACACAATTTGCTAAGCACAAGACATTGCATGCTCTAGAATGGATAGACCCTTCAAAAGTTTAATGAGGTTTGTAACAATCCTTTCAAAATCTTATACATCGATAACAAAGATTTCTAGCCTCACTTCGAGAGAGTTCTTCCTCAACTCTTAAGAAAAATTTACAAAATGAAGGTCATAAGTTTTGAGGGGAAGTTCAATATATGGGTTTTCTTGAAAGTTTCATGAGGAACTACTATTTCGTCCTTGGATCAGACGAACCTAAGAGCAGTGGAGGAGCATGCTGATCTACTTTGAGTCTCGAGAGATGTTGATTGGATGCTGTTATGACTGGTCGAATGATTCTGCAAGAGAGCGTCACGAGGACAATATTTAAGCGTCACGGTCTGGAGTTTGACCTGCAAGGCTCGTCCAAGACCCGAAGATCTTGAGCTTATTGTTCTATGGAATGAATCCACGTGTGAATGAGTAGTTTGTCTTTCTAGTGATAGAAAGAGAAAATGAATAGTAGTTCTCCAATGGATACTTGTGTTAGTTCATTTATTTAGGGTTTATATAGACAAGGTTTTGGACCCATAAGACCTTATCTGCCCCCGAGTACGGACGCCTGTTAGACACCAGTCATACCTCTCTCTTAGGCTCCCGTATGTCGTTCGAGGGTTGAGAGGCCCAAAGGTGATAAAGAGGTCCAACTCTAATGATTTGCTCATGGCCTGGGTGATCGTCGTATGTGTGCCCGAGCGAGACACCGAACTTGACACTCATCCTGGAACATGTCTCGTATCATTACCCTATTTCTTAAGCCTTAGCTTTTGTGGAAGAAATATGGAACTCGATATACTCTAGAGCTTCTAGGCAAGATGATGTTGATGATGTCCGTGTACTCTGAAGTTCCAACTTTTGTCTTCGCTTGATGAGACATGGTTGATAAGAGTCTCTTGAGAAGTGCCTCGAAGGATCTCAACCTTGGTTCGATGTGTAGTCGAGAACCACGAGAGGTCTTTAAGGATCAATTAGAGATTTATTTTCCTCCGGGTCAAGACTTTTAAGGGGTTGCATGCCTTTTCGAGGCTCGACCAATATGAGTAACAATGGTAGAGTGGCGTCAAGGTGGTACCGCGCCCGTGGCAGGTGTTTGCAGTAGAAGGGATCGCTAGGGTTTCCCTATTGCACCGCAAAAAACCTGGACGTGATTTTCTCTCATCTCACTTTAGGGATCCAGGAAGGGAGAATCTCTCCTACCTTGTGCCCAATTGAAAAGCGTTATAGATTCTGTCCTGTTTGGGGATTCTAGTCTTCGGTGCTCCGACGAGCATTGGTGAAGATGAGAGCGGGTGCTGAGAAGCCGTGGGCTGACTCTAACCTGCTGGAAACCTGGACGGGATTTTCTCTCAACTCAGCCTAGGGATCCAAGTAGGGAGAATCTCTCCTACCTTATGACCCAATTGGAAAGCATTCTAGATTCTATCATGTTTAGGGATTCTATTCTTTGGCGCTCGGACGAGCGTTGGTGAAGATGAGAGTAAGCATTAAGAGGTCGTAGGTCGACTCTCTCCTCATGGGAGGACGTCGGGCCGAACCAAGGATTCGCTAACCGAGCACTATAAGAGGGAATTATAGTAGAACCGGGTGAAATCTCGATTAAACCAGGCTTATAACTCCAATTGAACCGTTCAGATTGCGAACCGGTTCGGGTGTGACGTGATTTAACTTGGGACCCTACTATAAATTTGACTTTCACTTCTCATTTTTTACCCTACAATATTTTTTTTTTTTTTTTTTTTTGTTGATGTTCATATATGTTTCATGCTTGCTTTGATTCTTGACACATATAATGACTACTTTCTTGATGTTGGTATTGCAATGTGCCTGGATGTCTTGTACCATAAAGAAGATCCCTCTATCATCTAAATTCGTGGAGACATTGTTTTATGGCATCCACTAAAGAAGAGCTCTTTAATTTGAGGCAAGTCGTTGCTAGGAATATAACTGACAAATACTTAAATGTTTTGAAGCAACGATGGGCAATTCTTAAGAGTTCAACATGGTATCCAATTACAACTTATAATAGGATAGTGTTTGCTTGTTGTTTGTTGTATAGTTTCATAAAAAAGGAGATGACTTTTAACTATGAGGAGGATGAATTCAAAGGGTACCGATACAAAAGGTGAGATGCATGGTGATATGCTCCCGATAACATAATTATTCTTGGCTCAACTCCTGAATGGATTTGATGGCGGAGCATCCGACATTAGATTAAAATTTATTGTCGATTGGGAATCATCGAGATCATGGACTAAGGGCCTTAGGAGTAATTGCTTTGATCGGATATATTTAATATAAGGAAGAGTATGAATTGAAGGATTAAAAGGATAAATGTTGCTGCTGGTTCAAAGATTCAGACGTGCATCAGCCAATCTTCCAGTTCGAGGACCAAATCGTTAAAGCGTTAGAAGTTGACTCTCTCTTTGAATATTCACTAAAGTCCTATAGTTTATGCGTGCATTATGTTTATCCTTAAACTTTTGTTTGCATTATTCAAGGGCCTGTCCTTGTTAGCTATATATAAACATAACTTGTAATAATTTAAACAGTTGTTGATTTGAGAATTGTGGAATACAATTAAATATTTTTCCTCGTTTATCCATGGCAATGGCTGCCTAGGGTTTCGTGAAGTTTTCCGAAAACTCACATTTGTTAAGGGTTTGTGTTGTTTATCCTAAAACACTCATCTCATTATCAAACCCCCTTTTGTTCCCCTGCTACAGCACTCACACACCACATACATACACGCCTACAACTCGCTCTGCCCTTACTCGCTCTGAACTCACCCAAATCACAACCTCCGGCCACTGTTACTATTCACCCGCGCCGCCGTCCGCCATCAGATTGGTATCAGAGCACGGCCTCGTCGCCGTCTCCGGCAGCTCGTCCCTGGGCCGAATCGTTTCAGCTCGCTGCCTCCAACTCGTTTTGAAGTTGCGCCGTCGTCAAAATCGCCTGGTTCTCTGTCTCTTTCAGCCCGCCAGCAACCACCAACACCAGTAGCTCCTCCTCGAGCCGGAATCTCGAAGTTGATGCCTCCCGTCACGAGCAGCGCCGTCGCTCACTTTCCACCGCCAATAATATTTGCAAAGGAAGACTCGTCGAAGCTCCATGAAGAAGAGAAGGAGTGTCTATGATGAGGTCAAAGAGATCTTGTATGATTTTGAACAACAAAGGAAGTCGGCAGTCAAATCGACAGCCAAAGCGAGAAATTCATTATGACTCGGCATTGGATTGAAGATTATTGCACCTTCTATTGCGAATTCCCTTTGACGGAAGTTGAAGTCGAGTTCGTAGTTGATGGTCGAGCTACCTGGGTCGACCAGAATCAAGTGCACACTGAGACAACTCCAAGTCTCGCTCTGCCATGTCAAGAAGAAGGCATCGATTACTGGGATTCTTCCCCAGTTTTCAATGACGAGATTAAAGAGGCTATTGTAGTGTCTAATCTTTCTGAGACAGTCGAGTTCAACACTGATGATGTGAAGGATGACCCTACACTCCCTGTTGTTTCTACTGGAATGAACGACAAAGAAGGGCTCCATTCTGAGGACTCCATTTTCACAAGAAACAACCCAGGATCGATACTCGTTGATTGGAGGCTGCCTCCTCGTTTTATTAAGGAAGCCTCAATGGCCGCCACGACTTTCGTGTCTAATTTCACGAGGAACAGCCCAGAGGTAACCTTCAATCTTATTGAGAGCAGTACTGTTAGCTATTCTAATCAACATCTAAATACTGCTACGTATCCATTCGAGTTCAATCATGTTATCTGGACTGAAACCGAGCTGAGGTTGCTTTTGTACGAATGTGGTATGTCTCTGTATGCTTCCAGTGCTTTATTCAATCATAGTGAGTATCATTTGAGTTTTGAAATGTTTAATCTCGGAATCAATGGCCTCTCAGTTAGTTGTGTTGGAATCAGGTCTCTGTTACACAATGAAATGTACGTTCCTAAGGCTATAAGATTAAGTCCAAATTTGGAGTTGTTATTACCCGTCTCTCTGTTGTGTTGTACTATTGTAATTGGACCTTTGTCAGTTTTGCTTGAATTATGGACCAATTGTGATGCTGTCGTTCCCGAACTCACTGCTAGAGTAGTTAATTACAATGAAGCAGAGCTGAAGTTATTGTTGTATGATGGAAAATTTGATTGTGTGCTCCAGAAATTTCTTGATTCTGATAATGGTTGTTTGGAAATGCCTGAATTTCCTGAACTTGATCGTTCAATGAATGACTATGTTAATTCAAGCATTGTTTCATGTGTTGTTACTGGAGTAAGATGGTCGAATCTTGTGCTCTCCCAATTGAAACCAAGCAGCGACAAGTTTTCTTTGGGTAAAATCGTAAGTATGCCTGGGAAATTCTATTTCGTTCCACTTGTCAAGGAAAATTTTGTTGAATACCTTGACTTGTCTACTGCTGCATTGTCCCTCGGCTTACTGGAAATCAGATTTTGTCATGATAGAATTGGGTTGGTTTTATTGGTCTGTAATTATCGAACCTCAAACTGGCTCGCATTGGTCTAATCTCTAAAAGTGGAATCTGTGTCGGCATGCTATCTTATTGGGTGAAACAATCAGCGCCAATAACTTCCACGTTATACTTATTGACGGAATTTCTAAGCCTATCAGAAGAGCTGTCCACAAACACGAGTCTAATGGTAACATTTTCCTCTGTTTGCCATGGCTCCTTATTAGTATCTATTATGAAAGTTCTTTCTTGGCTATGGTCATTGTTGAATTATCATCATGCTTTGTTGGACTTATGGATTTGGGGATGTCATACGACTACAAACTCTTGGTAATTTTGAAATCCGTCACACTATCATTTCATGGAATTGATTATTCGAAGATGACTTTCCGCATTTGTTTGTGGCTGCCCATCTTCTTGTTGTCTTATTCTCCTTGGCATTAGTAAGTTTTCTAAACATAGAAAACTCTCTAAAGAAGGGGAGGATGATGGCGGAGCATCCGACATTGGATTAAAATTTATTGTCGATTGGGAATCATCGAGATCATGGACTAAGGCCTTAGGAGTAATTGCTTTGATCGGATATATTTAATATAAGGAAGAGTATGAATTGAAGGATTAAAGGATAAATGTTGCTGCTGGTTCAAAGATTCCGACGTGCATCAGCCAATCTTCCAGTTCGAGGACCAAATCGTTAAAGCGTTAGAAGTTGACTCTCTCTTTGAATATTCACTAAAGTCCTATAGTTTATGCGTGCATTATGTTAATCCTTAAACTTTTGTTTGCATTATTCAAGGGCCTGTCCTTGTTAGCTATATATAAACATAACTTGTAATAATTTAAACAGTTGTTGATTTGAGAATTTGTGGAATACAATTAATATTTTTCCTCGTTTATCCATGGCAATGGCTGCCTAGGGTTTCGTGAAGTTTTCCGAAAACTCACATTTGTTAAGGGTTTGTGTTGTTTATCCTAAAACACTCATCTCATTATCAAACCCCCTTTTGTTCCCCTGCTACAGCACTCACACACACATACATACACGCCTACAACTCGCTCTGCCCTTACTCGCTTTGAACTCACCCAAATCACAACCTCCGGCCACTATTACTGTTCACCCGCGCCGCCGTCCGCCATCAGGATTCCTTTGCAGGACAACCTTGCACAAGAGATGTATGATGAGTGTCTTTCCAAAGGCATGTGTGAAGAGTGGATATTTACACTAGTAGAATTAAGCCGATTAGTCACTAGTTTTTTGTGGAATTATGTCATTAAAAATTGCTAGTAATAGAGTTTACAAACACCCTTCCAATAGAATTTCTGGCAAACAACATTCGTCGGTAAAAATTTTGATGGTAACCAACTTCGAACCAGATATTTGCTACTAATATCGGTTGTAAATTTACTGAAAAACTTTTCTAGCACATCTTTGCAATAAAGACCATCAACCAAAACTTACAAGAACTTATCGAAAAAATAATTAACGAGTAAAATTACAAGCAACTATCTAACAAACATTTGCCAATACTAGCAACGTACAGGCGAAACATTAGCTGGTAACTATTTTACGAAGTTACAATCTATGGTTTGCTGGTCATATTCTAGTGACTTCCAAGGAAAATTTTAGCCAATAATATTCTAACGACTTTACCAACAGTAATTTTCCTTTTTCCTTGTAATATTTCCAGCAGTGAACCGACATTTAAATTACGAGAAACCGTCCACTCTATTAGCAGCAACTCTACTAACCATTGGTTCTAGCAAGTTCTCAACGTAGTTTAATGCTAGTAGTATTAGAAACAAGCAAGTCTTGGAGAAAAATAATTTCTTTTAGTGACCGAAGTATATCTCATTAAATCAACTGCTAATCTTGCAACAAACAATAATATTAGTATTTTAAAAATTAAGTACTACATAATTAAGAAAGAATACAATGATATTAAAATATCAGGTGCTATTGTATTACTTTTCATACATAGGAGTTTAGAAATATATGGGAAAAGGAGGCAAAATATTATATGCGAAATGCTTCTACATAGCACATTAAAAGGTGGAGCATACTCAAATACATACTACACTACACTAAGTTACTTGCACTATGCTTTACAAGGTTTGAAACCCAAAAATGGGTACATAAAGGTTAGATGCAAAGTCAAGTTAGCCAACAACACAAGTTTAAATAGGATTAACGGTTGAGGATATTGTGGATTTAGGGAAAGTTTAATGATTTATTCCCATTGACAAAATGACTTGTAACATTTGAGCTGGATTTTAACTAAAGTAGGCACTTTTTCTCTCAGTGGCATGAGACTGTTGAGTTGTAAGTTGATTTTGGACCTCATAACTGTTTGATGTAGAAGGAAACGCCTTGAAAGCTCATGATCTTTTAGAAGAAGAGAAACTAGGGATCCTATATATGCGGTCATTCTTACTCTTTACACCATCATCAATTCATATTTTGTCTTGTCAGCATTGGTTGGAGCATTTCATCATTTTTAATGCACCCAATTCCTGAACTTCCTGGAGCTTTTATGTGGTCCCACTTAGAGAAAAATAATTATAGAGCTTTTCTCTATTTTGCATTTTGAGACAAAAATAAAACCATCTTTTAAGAATGAAAAAAAAATCATACCAAAAATACACATTATTGACTATATATTTTAAATACATACTCAACTTTTTATGAAATACCAAAATTATAATAATAGATAAGACGAACATAAGGTAAAAAACATTATTATCTCACCACTGTCGAGCAATAATTACACAAAACTGAGGAAAAAAATATACAATAAAATTGATAGTCTTAACCAACATGATTATATCTATATATAGTTTATGAATTCATGAGTTTCTTTTTCTACGAACAAAAAGAAAAAGAAAATTAATTGTATCACTTAAACAATAAGTTAAAGATAGCTAAAAATTCAGAAAAAAAAACTATACAAAATATGCATTATCAATTGATATCTGAGAGTTTCAGAAGACCTTGATCCCCTATATTTAATGCATTATTACAAAATGTCTGTTTTTTTTTTCTCCTTGCACTTGCTTTTTGAAAGTCATCTGACTCCCAAAACTTATTGAAATTAAAATAAACATTTGGAAAAAGCCAAAATGGATTTTCCTTCTTCTCTTTCACAGTAAAAACATATTAGTAAGTCTTATAGAGCCACAAGAATTGAACACTTTCCACATTGACTCATCTGGCTCATCATAAACAACCAATTTCTGAAAAACATAATATAAATTTTAGAAAGTAAAAATGCAGCAATATACACATATATCCTGATTAAATATAGTGAGATAAATAAATCCATAGAATAATAAATCAGTTAATCAAATGAGTCATTGCTCATAAATATTAGATATTTAATCTTCCTCTCTTTGAACTTCACCTCCCTAAATGTTTATGGTATATTTTAAAATATTTTTCATGACCATGCATTAACAGAGGCTGAGAACCACAATCTACTCACTTTTGTTAATAACGAGTTACCAACTTTATTTATATTTTACCTTCCTCTCTTTGAACTTCACCTCCCTAAGTGTTTCAGGTATATTTTGAAATATTTTCCATGATCATGCATCAACAAAGGCTGAGAACCGCAATTGATCACTTTTGTTAAGAATGAGTTACCAACTTTATTTGGTATCCACTGCAATTTAAAAGGTGAACATGACATTAACCTATAAAACATTCATTATGTTTAAAAATTATATATAAAGAAGTGCAAGTACTTCTTATCATCATCACCTATGGTCACAAAGTTAGATGGTCAAGATTATACTTTATTACCTTCATTTGAATTTTTTGGTGCATTGTGATCTTCCTCCCGAACGGCTTCCTCCTCCTGTTCGTGCTTTATCAGATGACTCATCATCATCGCGAGAATCATTATAGTTCAAAGATAAACGTAAACGTATGGATCTTTGAGTTAGAGAAAATTCTTATGCTACTAGTTGAGAATGATTGGGCCTTTAATGAGACATTGAGGCTTTTTACTTATTGAGTTTTTTTTTCCTAGATTAGTTTTCATCTGAAAGTTCTCAAGGACATTAAAAACTAGCATACTTAACCATGAAATTACGAAAATAATATACTCAATACACATATAAGCAATGTCAATTCTAAATAGATACACCATGAATCAATTTTGATTTTTCTATAAATCAAATAACACTATCTTGCGTAAGATGCAATAGTAAACATCATGGAGTAAATTAAAATCCTAAACTTTAGAGAATCAATTTAAAAATAAAATCTCATGACTTGAGAATGATTAATAAGCAGTTTGTCGGGTAACGATACACACTTCAAACTACAGTGAACACATACCTCAAAATCCCTAAATTTTCAATATTATAAGTTTAAGTACAACTTCAAATAGCATAGAACAAAGAGGGGGAGACTAGTTTATCAAATTCATATCTCCAAAATTGAAATTAGGTAGAGATTAGTCTCCACGAATGAGTTTGATCCGGTGTTAGAGAGAATAGTTGTCATTATAGAGAAAGAAAAGACATGACCCATTATTTTTTAAGATGCTAGGTATGAGTTGTATTGTAGTATTAACGGGTAAAGGGAACATAAATATTTTAAGAATGAAGATATGCATTACTACAAGATTATGTTGTTTTATTTGATGAAGTGCGCTCAACGAAAAGCTCACTTTAACGAAAATTTCAAAGTAACTCCAAGTTATTTCTCAAAATCTCGGTTTTTCTCAATGGGCTTTCATGAAAGATGATGTTTTTAAGATAACCAAACATATATTTGGCATAAAAAAATACTTTTTTTCTTTAAACGATAGCAAAAATTAACACAAAGTAAAAATAAATGAGCCCTTAGTAATGTGTAATTCGATTGTTTCGTGTGTAATTTGGTTATTTGAAAATGTGGAATTCTTCTATTTGTTAATATTGCTCGGTTTGTCATTTTTGTTGGATATTGAATTTGAAAATATTGTTACTTAAGTATTGCACGATGCATGCTTGATAATAATGTTATGCTATTGAGCTAGAGAGGTTTTGCTACTGAATGGTCTGCCGCCAAGAAATGGAAAGCAATCCATATTTTTTGAGATTTGGATGACCGAGTCATCAAGATCAAAATTTATTCTTTGAAGATCAACAAAGTTTATTTTTACGGCCTTCCACACTGTATTGCCACTTTGAAAGTTGGTGAACTCAGAGAAATGAAACTAACCAATCATATTAAACATGAATAGTATAATTAATTATCACTCAATGGATGCGTCCTTTACAAGAGAATTTGAAGTTTTCAATAATATCTTCAAAGTTTCAAATATGATCAAACTTCAAATTACAATGACGAAGGTCATCCTTAAATTCATTATATTAATTCATTCATTAAATATCCAAATGACAAACTACTAAAAGATTTACCTAAATCAAATTAGTAACAACCGGATTACAAATTCCTCACCGTAAATGCACCAAGACATACAACAACAAAAACCATGGCCAATTTTCCATCTGTGTTAATTCTTAATTTTCCTTTCAGTATCAACCATGATCTTTCTTACTTGTACCTGCATTATTTCAACTTCTTTATATAGCTTCGATATCTTCATTTCTCCAATCTCATCTTGTAGACAATTATTGTAGGACCTCGTGCCTTCCTTTTCTCTTGGAAATTAGCAATCCTCATATCCATCGTTACCTTGTCATTTCACAAATTGAATAATTTCATTCTTCAGATTCTACATTTCATCAACAAGTTGGAAATATTTCTTCCCTCGCATATTTCATAATTAGCACCATGTTACTAGCCCAACCCTTATCGGACTCGACAATGTCATGCCATTGTCAATATCAACATTTTCGCTTAGGCTTCAATCACAAAATAATTCAATATTCAGTCAAGAATTGTATGTCATAGCAAATTAAATTAAAAAACAAACTAACCATATGAAAGAATAACATCGGGTCACTCACCTTGTTGTAGTGTTACAAGTTCGAAAACCTCCTTCCAAGGTGACTGCCTAAGTAAGAAGTGAGATGCACAACTGATAAATGGCAAAAACACAACACAATTGCAAGCTCATATCCTAGGTTCATGGCGATCGTTGTTTCCGTGTATACGTAAGCCAACATATATTAAAAAAGATATATATATATATATATAAGATGCAATTATTCCGTACTCCTTGTTATTATAATTAAGCAAATACATCGAAATGGGGTGGCTAGGGTTGGGACTTAGGGTTTATATGGGAGGGGGGAAATTTTTGGAAGCCAGATTTCAATTTTGACTTCACTTGGATTTAGAGGTTAGTCTATAAAGGACTTAGTCTAAATTTAATTTGAGAGTATTATTGTAATCAGTCTCTTAATGCGTCTACTACAACCATCGATCTAAATGTTTGGCTATTTTGACAAAATTATCCGATGCTCAATCCGTTCCAATCCAAATGCAAAATTAAACATTTAGCTCGTGTGAATAATCCTCTTAATACAAATATCTAAATCCTATTGATTTTATCAGCCGGTCCAAAAACCTTTAATATTCTATTGATCGGAGTCGAACCGAGTAAAAATTCAATATGATTATAATTAGAAAGATTTGAGCTTCTTGCAAAATTAAGAAACTCCTAAATGGAATAATTAATGTCAACAACTAGGCATGAGATTTCGGTTTAATTTTGAGACATCAGTAGATATAAATTTTACTCAAAAAAAAATCTCATTAGGGATACACAATGTTTGGATAGTTAGTTAATGGCAAAACTAAGCACTTGGTCCCCTCATGTGTCATATTTAGATGCTTAGTCCATACGTTTGATATTTTGTTAAGGTGTTTGATCCCTCAACCATAACGTCCGTTAAAAATACCTGACATGTCAATATTCACCAATAAAATCATGACATGTAGTTTCTTGTATGTCCACTTATGCCACGTAAAGTCCACCTCATTTAACCCTAAAATTATTTTTGCCAGAAAAATATTGAAAATTTAAAATAAAGTACGGTTTCAATTCATATCAAAATCCCGATTCTTCTTCTTCCTCTATCACCGGCCGCCACCGACCTCACCACCACTCATAATGCTGCTGCCACCATACACCCTTTCCAACCACCACCACCACCCTCGTCGCCACAAATTCGCACCACCAACCACTCACCAAGCACCGCCACTCTTCGATTTCAACGTCTCGACATCGCACCACCATCGTGTCTCTCTATCACATCCATTTCTCCACGCCACTACCCCGCAACCTCGCGCTCCGCCATCATTGACGGACAACGCCCCTCCGTCGATTAGAAAGCTAGCCTCTTTTCTAGGCTATCTACCACCGTCGATTCCTTCGATCACAAATTGCTGTCTCTTTGGGATTTTTAGTGTCTCATTTTTGTAATGAGCTCAATTTAGCTATTGATTCATTGTTTTTCGTATGCTAATGAGCTCAATTGAAGTGTCTTTATTAGATGGGTTTGAACTATTTTTCGTACCATAACTTTTACTAGATTTGTGGTTGTAGATGGCTTTACAATTTGCATTGTTTTTTTATACTCAACTGGAGAGCTGAAATTGCATCGTTTTGAATGGTTTCTGACTTTTTTGGATACATGTTAATGAAATAATATTTTGAAATTTGAGTTGATTATTTAGTGTTAATTATTCTTAGGCTTTGTTTTCTGCTTCACTTCAAGTATTGGTTGTAAAGAGTGTATGGTGGTGGCATAAATATGAGTGGTGGCGGTGATGGAGGCTAATGCTGGCCGGTGGGGGCAGAGGAAGAAAAGAAGAATTGGGAATTGAAGCTGAAACTGTACTTGTATTTTTTTATGAGAAAACATATATTTTTGTCCCTCACGTTTTACCTGTAACACTTTTTCTGTCCCTCACGTTTCTCCATTAGCCTAAAAATCCCTCACGTTTCCATAAATCGGCCAGAAATACTCATCTGCCGTTAATTTTGCACATGTGGTGCCTAGTGGTGCCTAGTCAACTAACGGACCAATATATGTGCGACATGTGTCATCTGACTCATAAAAAACTATGACACGTCATAAAAAATCAACATTTTCTTTGCAGAAATTGGTGACGTGGCAAAAAGAATGTGTGTCGTGCCACTGACACATATCACAATTTTATTGTTCGTTAGCTGACTAGGCATGAGTAGGCACCACAGACCGCCACATAGGTGCCACGTAGATGAAGTTAACCAACGGAGGGGTAGTTCGGCTGATTTTTGAAAATGTGAAAGTTTGTTAGGCTAACGGAAATATGTGAGGGACTGAATAAGTGTTACAGGTGAAACGTGAGAGATGAAAGTATACGTTTTCTCATTTTTTATTTTCAATTAGTACTTTTTTTAGGAAAAAATTAATTGTTAAATAAGGTGGATAAAAGTTCTTACGTTGCATGATTGGACACGTTTCATGCCACCTGTCATGATTTTATTGATCAATATTGACATGTCAGCTATTTTTTAATGGAAGTATATGGCTGATGGACCAAACACCTTAACGGAATATCAAACGTAAGGACTAAACATCCGGATATGAATATGAGTGACAATGTAGCTAAAAAAAATATAAACATAAGGGAGCAAGTGTTTAGTTGTGTCGTTAGTTAATTGATTACCTTGTTTAACTTCCAAATTGGAAATGGATTATGAAAAAGTAGCATGCCTGTGTGTTTACTGTGGTAAAATACCGATTCACATGCATCTTAGCTAGACTTATAGGTAAATTAACCGAAGTTTTCTATATCTATAGATAGAGAACAATCCATAATCGATTCCTTTATCCTAATGTAATCAAATTTGTTGTCCAAATAACAAACCTCAATCTTGCAAATGACGAAACTAAATCACATCCGTCCAGCTCAGCACCTGAGAATAAACCTAGAGGTGCTTTTGGAGATGCTGCCACGTGTAGAAAACCAAGTGGGATACTCATATGGCTGGTATATCCTTATTTCGGATCCAACGAGGTGGTTAGTCTCAGCTTTTAACTGATTTTCTTTTCTTTTTAATAAACGAATATTCCAGGCTAAATACCCCAAAAAATAAAATAAACATTAAACTAATTAATTAACTGCTTTATTACTACGGAGTTAGTGAGTACTTTATAAAGCTCCTAGAGATATTCCTTTGTTCCTCCATATCCCCATTTCATTTCAATATATATATAGATATATATTATCATTTGAAACTTAAATTAATACTAAGTTTTGATTAATCATGGATAGTTTCTTTTCGAAATCGAAACGAGTTTCTCAGCCACTCGATGATCAGGTCAAAGCTCGACTCATTGGCGTTCCTCAACTCAGCGGAAGCAGCGGCAGCGATCACTCCTCGGCCGATGACGACATCGACGATGCTCCTTGCTTATCAGAGCTCGTTCACGGCTTCCTCGAAGAAGACGATAATCCCATGACTCTGTCAAACGCGGACTGCGAATTCGACTCGGACCGAGTCGACTCGGTCAAGCACCACGCGGACGCAGTCGAAACTATCCTCAAAACGAAGCTGCACAACGCCATTGCCGGGAATTTCAACAGCAGCCGGATTTTAACTCACGTTTTGAAGGCAATGGACAAATTCTCGTCATCGCGATCGGATAAATCAAATTTAAGTCGTCAAGTGATGTCGTATTTGAGGGAGATCGGTTACAATGCGGCGGTCTGTACAACCAAATGGGAATCCTCCGGCGGCTTAACCGCCGGGAGCTACGAGTACATCGATGTCCAAGCCACCGCGTCGCGGCACATAATCGACCTGGATTTTGTGTCGGAGTTCGAAATCGCAAGGCCGACGAGTGCTTACACGCGCCTGATTCAGTCTTTGCCTAGGGTTTTCGTCGGGAGGAGCGAGGAATTGAAGACGATCCTGAAATTGATGTGTGACGAGGCGAAACGATCGTTGAAGTCACGTGAGCTGTTGTTGCCACCGTGGCGGAAAAATCGTTACATGCAAAGTAAATGGTTCGGACCGTGCCGGCGAACCGTTAATTCGATCCCAACCGTAACGGCGACGCCGAAAGCCGTTCCCAAGGTTAACGGAGCGATCCATTGCAGATCGGTGGGATTTGACGTCGGTTCTAACTCCAGTTTATTTGTTCGTACAAGATGAGAAAATACTTTTGTCGTTTAGGTTAAAAATAATACTAGTATATTAATTTAATTTGATTTTTATTTAATTTTTGTTGTTAAAAGCGACTTATCAATGGAAGTACGCGGCAAATGAACAATGCTAGAAAACCAACAAAAAAAGAAATGTATACATGGCGGCGCACGGTTGGATATGTGCAAAATCAAAATAATAGCATGTGAATAGTTTTTCAAAGGAAAAAAAACAAACAAACATGTGAATAGTTCTAAAGGAGTTGATATGACATGGACTTTTAGACGCTTGAGTTGTAAGCGAATTCGGTTGGGGGAGTGAAACGGTCTTATCCGGCTTCTACTCCGAGATGATGAGTGTCTGGGGCGAGAAGATCCTCGGCCTTTTGGCTTCCTCAAATGACCATGAGCGTTCAAAGCTTGGAAGACTCATGGTCTTCCTGTCATAGATCGTTGTTAAATAGTTTATATGTTCATAAGTCGATTGAACTCGATTATATAAGTCTCATCATAAATACATTCAACATAAATAGACATATTTTGGCAACTCTCAAATACAAACACTATTTTTTTTTAAATCAAGTGATATCTCGAATCCATTGATGTGATGTCTTGTATGTTCGTTCAAATCGTTCTCAAATATTAATATAACACATGTTGTTTTACAATTATCATCGAGATCAAGACTATCACGAAAAAATTTGCTCTCCACTACAAAATCGTTTTGCATCCCGTAGAAACACCAAACGAGAATATCCATCGCTCACGATCCAATTTTGACCGTTCGATTAAGATAGAAATTTATTTATAAAGGATAGGAAATCCTCAGGGATAATTAAGATTTTGATAAGGATAGATCCCTATCAATAACGTGGCAGAGATAGTGTATAATTATGATGTGACAAGATGTCGGAATCGATGATTCACGGTTCAATATATTGACGAACCGTTACTCACTCGTTAATCAATTTGTGGGTTCACTTTTGATTCATGAATTGTCTATTGGCTTATTTTATTTATGTGATTAATAATTTGAGACATTTTGAAAACATTTAATACTTAATCTCTCCCCACTCATATCCATTTGATCATTAAAATCATCAACTTTAATTTGTAGATATTATGAATTGATTATGAACCATGGTGTTTGACTCAAATCTAAACCAAGGCCGGGTCTTGTCTCGTGGCTGGCTCCGAACCGATCAGTGAGTTAGGTGTTGTGTAGAAAGTGTAGCAGATTGTCTGTTTTTGTTTTAAAAAAATGAAAAAAGGGCCAATGAGAAAAAGAGCTACAAGTAGTAATGAGTGGACATGACATTGAATGAAGTAGAATAAATTTGGTGGCATGGATAAGGTTTTTTTTTAATAAAATAAAATAATATGATCAGAGACAAGACAAGGGCTGATATGCTACGTGTTCTATTTTAATAACTGCGTCCATTGCTTTGACGAAATGGTTTATTTTGCCTTTGACACAACAATTAATTTAAACTTGTTAAATCCAAACTACTTGGGTATTTCTAGAGCTTTGTTTTAACCAATTAAAAAGTTGCATGTATGAAGTTAAAAAAAGTGTTCAAAAGAATGTTTACAAAGATTATGGATGAGAGGATTGACATATTTCTTAGGTCTCGTTTCGTATCACTTTGATTCTTTTCTTTTACCGTACATTAAAGTAAAATTAGTGTTCGGTAAGTTACTTTTAAATAATATTTTTACAAAAGTGGATTGAAATAAAGCAGATTTTCAAAAGTAGGGTTGTGTTTACTTAAAGTTCTATTTTATTCAGATCAACGTGGAAAGGATTTTTATATAGACCGAACCCGAAAATATGAAAAAGCGCGAAGCGTTAACAACGCGCGGCTATTGGGCCGAGCACGACGGAGGGACAACACCGATTGGGAGACAGAGATAGACACCTATCGGACTCCCTCTCCCGTCGGTCTCGTTCTCTCTCGTGTCAACGACCCGCGATTATTGGGCCGAGCCCGACGGAGAGACAGAGGCCGATTGGGAGACAGAGGCAGGCACCTATCGGGCTCCCTCTCCCGTCGGTCTCGCTCTCTCTTGCGTCTCTCGCTCAAGGGCAAAAAAACATTTCCTGGAGGACCTAGAGACCCCTATAAATAGCCGCAGATTTGACATTCGCCATAAGTTGATGAGTTTATCTCACTACACAACAGGTGGAACTCTCACTACAATAGTCCTATACTAAGTGTAGATTATCGGCCTCTCTCCCAAGTAGAGAGCCGACGCCGCGAGATCCCTTTCGAAGGTCGATCTCGTGGTGTGCCTTGAAGGTCCGGGTACGCCGTAGACACACAAATACTCTCCAAAGAGTCCTCCTTCTCATTGGATCAAAACTAGCTATAACCAAGCAAGATAGCGTGTGCTCTCCACTATATTACTTCTCCATCTTTGGACGAAACATTTGGCGCTGACAGGAGCCGTAATAAAGGGTTTTCTTGCTCTTTTCAAGCTTAGGTTTGGTCGGATCTACATTTTCTCTACCAAAAAATGCAAGCTAGGACTAGTTTTGAGATTGTGCGTCCCAACACCGATCAAGAGGTCGAGCCGGCTCGAGCCGTCACTCCCTCTCTTCGTCGTCAGCTTCATGGTCGCCCCTCCTCCGGTAATAACAACAACACAAACTCGAAAACTCATGTGTTCTCTCAAAATGATTTTACAAACAATGTCTCATGCCCTCGTGATGACTAGAACCGATCCCTACACTACTGGTCGGATCCTCTCAAATATTTATCAGTCTCTCTCCTTGAGAACCTCGCGCAATCGACGATGATGCTCATTTGTTTCGACCTCCCTCTCAAGGAAACCTCCTCATTAGTGACACATCTCGGAGGACTCTGATGGTACCTTCTATGAGCCTCATGTCTTGGCGATGTTCGGAGTCGATCTCGTGACTTTTGTTGATGGCACGTATGGGAGACCTCTCATTGCATCCTATGACGATAACAAGACCAAAGATGCCTCTAGTCATCGATGTCCCTTTTTTCATCGGTCTCCCTTTCACCATGTGTCGTGGCAACAAGACCAAATATGCCCTTAGTCATCGGTCTTCATCTTTTTATCGATCTCCCTCCCATCATGTGTCGCGGCAGCAAGACCAAAGATGCAATTAGTCATCGATCTTCCTCTTGGGTTGACCTCTCTCCCATCGGATGTCGCGACAACAAGACCAAGGAGTCACCAATAGCATCTTGAGCGATCCATATGCCTAAAGATACGGCCGAGAATCGGCCTCCCTACATCAGTCAGTCCCTCTAAGCTCTCCGACATAATGTATTGCATCATACAAGAGGAAATCCAAAGGCGGTACCACGTCATCGGTTCGGGTCGAACGCCAAGAGCATCCCTAACCTCTTCGATCCGAGTTGAGTGCCATGCGCCTCCCCTCCCGTAGGTCGAGATCGAGCGCCAAGAGCCTCCCCAGCCTCTTCGATTTGGGACTAGTGCCAATAGCCTCCCCGACCTCTTTAATTCGGGTGGAGTGCCATGCGCCTCCCCTCCCGTCGGTTCGGGTCGAGTGCCAAGAGCCTCCTCGACCTATTCGGTTCGGACCGAGCACCAAGAGCCTCCCCAACTTTTTCAGTTTGGGTCGAGTGCCAATAGCCTCCCCGATCTCTTTGGTCCGGGTCGAGCGCCAAGAGCCTCCCTGACCTTTTCAATTAGGGTAGAGTGCCAAGAGCATCCCCGACCTCTTCAATTCGTGTGGAGTGCCATGTGCCTCCCCTTCCGTCAGTCCGGGTCGAGCGCCAAGAGCCTTCTGACCTCTTTGGTTTGGGTCGAGTGTCAAGAGCCTCCCCGACCACTTCAATTCGTGTGGAGTGCCATGCGCCTCCCCTCCTGTCGGTCCGGGTCGAGTGCCCAGAGTCACCCCAATCTCTTCGATTCGGGTGGAGTGTCATGCGCCTCCCTTTCCGTAGGTTTTGGTCGAGCACCAAGAGCCCCACCGATCGCTTAAGCTCGGGACAAGCCTAAAATTTATTGGTCAGGGTCTCCAAAAGATAGAGGCCGACCTTTCTCAAAAATTTGTTGGTCTCGGTCTCCCAAGAGGAAGCCCGATGCTTCTCAAACATTTATCGGTCCAGGTCTTCCAAGAGGAAGCCCGACCCTTTTAAAAAATTTGTTGGTTTCGGTCTCCCAAAGACGAAGCCCAACACTTATTAAAAAAATTTAGGTCTTGGTCTCCCAAAGACGGAGCCCGACACTCCAATGTTGACCCATCACGACAACCGATCAAGAAAAAGAGTACAAGCGATGACAAGTCGTAAAAATAAGCGCATTGAAAGTAACAACCGCTATATAGACCGAGACATACGTTGAACAAGTAGAGAGCCTCTCAGTATGTCTTGAATCCGCATCGTAGGTGAAGCTTCTTCCACCTTCTCATCGATTAGGGTGGAGCGTGATGCGCCACCCTCACATCGGTTTAGGTCGAGCGCCATGAGCCTTCCTTTACGTTGGATCCCCTTGCGTCAGATCCCCTCTCATTAGATGCCCTCGCTTTGGATCCATGGCCGATGCCAATCACGGAAGCATAATGGTCGAAGCCAACACTTAAAAATCCCATGGCTGATGCCAATCACGGAAGCACAATGGCCGATGCCAAAATTTTAAGACTTCCCATGGCCGATGCCAATTGCGGAAGCAATATGGCCGCCGCCAAACTACTAAAGCCCCGAGAGGCATTTGTCGGTTACATAGCTCTTCAGCTAAAACTGTTGTATTCTGTTGAAGTCGCCGTAAAATTTGACAATGATTGGCCCAAGAGTCTTAACTAAATGGCATTCATCCTTAGGCTTTTCGGCCAAATTTCAAAGGAAATAAGGACGAAGACTGATGAAAATAAGTTTGGATTCGTCAAGACCCGAAAATCCTCAGACTTTAGTCGTCCCACCATAAAAAAGACGGAGACCGACTAAAATAGGAATGAGTCGAACTCACTCAGACACGGAACTTCTCAAACCTTAATCGTCCCGATCTTCCTAGCATTCTTTAAATCCTACAACATTGAGTAAAGCCCTGACCTTATGAGACAAGTAGAACCGACACAAAAGTATCGACCCGCCTCGTTTCATTCGGGCAATATCGCACGCTACTGGTTCGCTTCAAATCGAAACGAGACAAACCGATGATGTGGGCAATCGTGTAAAGCGGAGCGTAAAAAACAAAGACCCACGAGAAACACAACAAGTCATTGGACTATCACGAATAGCCGAACTTCGTTTCATTCGGGCAACTACCATACACATAGTGAAAATCAATGCTAAATTCACTAAGTATGCGAAAAATAAACAAAATGCAAGTAGGATTCAAAACTTGAAAGGAAAGTTATTCAAAAGCATAAAGATATCAAATAAAATCATCCAAGCATGAAAAATATTTAGTACAATCATCCATAAATCTTAAAGACAAGAGATAGAAGACACGAGCGAGGAAGAAAATCATCGGATCGGCTCCTAGGCGACTCGAGCTCAGCCGAGTGATCTTTCGGAGGGACTTGGCTTAGGATGACAAGGTCCCAGCTCATGTCAGTCGTGTTTATGCCAGCCGAGGTCTCGTCGAGTCAGGTTCATTCTTCGGTCTTGGCTAGGCTCGGGTCTGCAGCTTCCGGCTCTAGTCGGTCTTCCTCCAAGCGATCATCTCCAACATCTGCAACGTCGACATTATCCTCAACCAAAAGAAGCTCCGTACATTATCATGGGAGTTTGGATTTGAGACCAAGGCCTTCATGTCGACTTTGGGAAAAACTGCCGCTACATCATCCAAAGCATCTTGGTATATCTCCGAAGTGATCCGGCCCCTAGCTTCCCAAGTGGCCGCCAGGAGGTCCTCTTGGAATTGTTGCGAGACCTTGTACTCCTCATCGACATCCTTCGCCGCCTCATCAACAATCGGAACCAAGATCTTAACGTTGGAGAACTCCTTCTCGGTAGCAACAAGTTTCCCTTTAAGAGACCGATTCTCCCTTTTCAAATCGGCATTTTTGTCATCCTTGGCATTTAAGAGATTCTCTGCCCGTCGCTAATTTCTATGGGTCGCGACGAGTCGACGACAAGCCTCATACCATAGTCTAGAGCCTACACAAAATGAGCAAAGGAATGTCAGAAAAAGAGACAAAGCTCGATAAAAGTCTGGGCCAGATAAAGAGACCAAGACCGATAAAATAGACGAGACCTGAGGCATATTTCAATCAAAATATTCAAATAATGGAATAGAAATCTTACCATCTTATTAAGAGCACAAACATAAGATAAGAACTCGGGAGGGGCCTTAGCCTTTTTAGCTGAAGGATCATCTATACTTGGAGCATTGGGGGCAGCAAGCCCAACTATCGGCGCAGCTCGAGACGGCCCGGATTGATCAGCCTTCTTCTTCAAAGATCGGGCACTCTTGGTGTCGGCCTCGATCGCTTCGGCCGACTCCCTATTCTTGATCTCATTGATCGCCATCATGCTTTGTTATTCTTCTCGCTTGTGCCTTGCTTGCTCCTTCAACTTGTAACTCTTTACAAGAAAAACGTAAACCAAGAAAATATTAGAGCGATAAACAAGCAATAGCAAGCACAAGGAATAAAATGCGAAATAAAAGATCGAGTTCCTTCCCATCAAAAGAGAGAGCCCGACTCTAAGCGTATGAATGATGAAACCAATGAAAATAGTCGACCCCTGGCCATGAGAAAGACGGAGCCCGACGATTTTCTAGATTAATAGGATCCTTGCTAATCTTGGGACGACAACCGATAAAATCTTCGCAAATGACAAACGACGATGAGAAGATCTGACACTTACGTGAGGGATCCGTCGCTCTCCTTCGAAGTCTATGTAATGTCAACTTAGCCCAATTTTCCCTCTAAATAAAAGCATTGACGAGTGTGTTGAGTGCCGCCGTCTCGGGACCAAAATAAATCGGCCACCCTTACTGGCTTGTCACCCAGATCGCTCCTATATGCGCGAAACAATTCCTCGAAAGGTATACAGCCCGTCACAACGCCGAATTGCCTTCGCCAAGCCTTGCATATCGGCCTCCATAACGACGTAACAAGTCCATTTCAGTTTAGCTCCGTTCAGATCGCCATCATCATGCGACTCGCCAGCATGCATCAGCCTAATTTATTTCCTCCTCCGTCTTAGGTAGAATTGACATATCTTCCTCCATCACATTCTCATAGAATAGGGGCATCACCATCATCGGTATCGGTACGTCATTTCGTACATTCGATCTTCATCAATGTGGACTCTCCACTTTGATTCTTTCATAATCCGGAGCTCCACCATCCTCTTCAGTCACCTTCAAATCGGTTTCCTACCTCTTCGGCCTCCTCGCCAAGCTCTACGAACTTCCTCCCCGAGACTGTGTTGCACCCACTCGAAGTGTCACAATTGCCAATCAGGCTCTCTTGAGCACCTTGATTTGAATTAGCTTTAAATTTAAAGCATCCCCAACCGGAGATCACAAATGGAGACGGAGACCGACATGACTCATGCCGATCGTATCCTCACGAGTGAAGAAGACAAAGACCGATGATTTGGGTTGTCTAGAAGAAGATTGATCGATCCTTCCCTCTTATGAGAAAACCCCCTTACCTCCATGCTCTTGCCCGCCTTGGCCGAGACAATTCATTCAGATCGGATTGGGGCAAATCGAACGCTTCCCGTGACGCTTGCTTGACATGGGCAACGCCTTCTAAGAGACTAAAAACTAAGAGATGATTGTTGTGATGTCGGTCATGCCTCTTCGAACTTAAGTTCACTAATCCAGAGAAGACTGAGCCCGACAGAGGGACATGACCCGATTGGAGAGCGGACCCGATAGTTATCGGGCTCCCTCTCCAATTGGTCCCGCTCTCCCTCCGCCTCCCACTCCGGGACAAAAAGTTCATTGGCACTACTATTTGACTCGGTTCTCTCGTCATCAGATGAACCACACCGTCCTATGAGGAGGTCCGTTTCGGTCATCATCACCCCGAAAAATTATTTCAACACACTCCGACAAATTTGAAGACCCTTGAAGATACTCGGAGGCAAATGATAGGCAAAGGGCTTCTGAAGGGAGCACAACCTTAGACTGAGCTTGACCCCTTCGCCGGCTCGAATCAAGAAGAGCCACACCGACACACATGACCCATGCGATATCATATGTTGGTCTCCTTCTCAGACAGCCTGAAGTCCAATGAGCGGACCCGCCACATATGACCCTCTCGAGATCATATGTCAGTCTCCCAATCACGCCTCCTCCTCGGGGGCTAAAAAGACTTGATAGAAATTCTATCGCAACATGATACCACGAAACATGCATAATGTTTCGGAGCCTCCTAAGGAACTTCACAAAGACCTACATGGAATAAATTTCCACAAGTCGAAGCACATAAGCCACGACGAGCTAAAAGCTTAGAGCATACTTTAGCCTTCGCAATCATATTTTTGCACTAAACAAAGAACGTATGCCACGAAAAGCTAAAAGCTTAGAGCGTACTAAGACCTTCACATGTGGTGCCGAACCCTAATCGGTAGACACCAATAAAAAATATGACCGAAATCTCTTGAATACATAAATTCTAATCAACTACCTATTTTATTAGATCATAAGACAATATATACACGTGTCAAGTTTGAGGTTCATTGGTTAAATCACGAGAAACAAAAGCCTCATTATAATATAACTCGCACTTCCATTGCATCCCAATTTGTGAGATTATGCGTGATGTGCACGAGGGACCCTTACAACTGTTCTTTCTTTTTATGTCATTTGATAAGAGTAACGCCAAAGTCTATGACTCTTTGTAATCCAAAATGGCGTCGCTCACAAAGTTGTCATATTTCATTTTTTACGATCCTCTTCAACTGCAATTTTTTTTTTTACGATAACCGCTGCCACCACGATCTCTTCCCCCCACCCACACTATCGATTTCAACTCCTCCCTTTTCCTTTGCAATTCCTTTTCATTCTTTCATAACCTGTGAAGAGTTGTGCGAAAAAAGGTATTGTATAAATTCTTTAAATTGTTATAAGTCCATTCGTTATCGGCGTAGCCTTTCTATTTTAATTTCGGATTGGACAAAACTTTGATTCATTTTCCGGTGTAGGGTTTCGAAAATCTATTAATTGGTTTTTGATTATGGATTCAATTTAGGTGTATGGTAGTAGTTTATTCAAAGCAAAGGTGATGCCGCAGTCGTTCGAAGAGGGTGGAACAAGTTCGTTGTTGTCCTTCTTCTCTTTGCAATTAGAAGAACATCTCTTCATTTCCTTCCCGCATTTCAATAAATCATGGCATTCGAAGCTGCCAACAATGCTTGCTATACAGTCAATCTGCTACAAGCGTGGTTCTCATCAGTTACTCAATCAGGTTCATCCAATATAACCTCCATCTTATGTGTTTGTCATTCTGCATTTGTTATTGATGCTAGATTCTTATTAATTGGAGCAAGTGCTAACACAATACAAATCTTCACTTTCATAGTCTCATAGAGTAAGCTTCCCTTGGAGATTGTATATTTAGATAAAAACTGTAATTGGTGATGGTAATTTTTCATTCTCTTCCCTTTTGGTTGCTTTAGATTGGAATTATAGGATCTATAGAATGATAATTAGAATACTGAATAAACACGTAAATTAGGAATATTTATCTTTATAGATGGTCAAAGTTGGATCTTCTGTAGTCCAGGATAAAGCCCTAGTTAGATCTACTAAATCCTTCTCCCTAATGACACTACAAGTGATGAGTCTGTCATAGCTAATATATGTAGTGATTGGGGAGGGGACCTAGCTGAATCATTCAACTCTAGTATGTCCCACCCATCACAAGCCAGACAGGTTAAAAGCCTACACTTACATTTACCGCCAAGCCTAACACTATTCAATGCTTACGTATACACGGCCCACCAATTAAGGATACCTGCATAGGCCCGGTTTACACTATTGGATCCCATCCAGCCTGTTTTGCAAATACAAAAGCCCATATTTGATTGTAGCCCACAATAAATTCCAACATTCTCCCACTTGGGCAAAATCAAATGTGTCATAATTTTGTAAAATATTTCGTTTGTAAAAGTTTGGAAAACTATCTTAGGCTGATGACAAAGTTTTGAACATGCTAACATTTTTAGAAAACATGATCCAATAGGTAATCCCCTCAAGAAAATCAGTCCAATGAAACAATGAATATTGAAAAATAGAAATCAGTAAACCATTATGTGATTTAAGACCTACTATAATCACAAGTACCATACAAGTTTCATTAACCATATTGTGGAACTGTAGTAATGAAAATAGTCATCACGGTGATCCACAACTATCGTTCATCATCAGTCTCATTTCTCTTATCCGCTTAAAGCAAGAGAAACCCATACTTATTGTACCACCTTTCTTGTGGGGATCGATAATATAATAATATGCATAGCAACCACACTTACAATCATACTTACTATACCACCTTCCCTGTGGGGATCGATGATACAATAATATGCAAAACTGGCCATCTCTTATCAGCCTAAAAGCAAGAGATGACAAGCATCTTAATTAAACCGTGCATCTTATCCAATCTTCTCCCATACATTGCCTAAAGCAACAAGAAAAATCAAGACCACATAATTAAGATACCAACTTAATTACACATGTCCTTTCCGTCTTTCTCTATCCGCCTCTACAACCGTACACCAACGCCACATAACCCTGAAAGTCTCATTGTGGTGATAACTTTTGGAGCTACAACGCTAGTGTCAATGCTACGTCTGTGGACTGTAACACCATGGTGCTTTCTAGAGAAAACAATCAAAGTAATTAGTTAAGACCGTCTCAAAATGCCTTCAAGGTCAACTTTGGATGCACACATGACAATGACTCCCACTGAGTCCAGTTTCCTATAATCACATATGCACTTCACAACAACATTCATCATCATATCCAGCATATATACAACTACCAAGTATATATCAAGCTCATTTAAACAAGTGCATACATGAAACTTAATTCATCAAACAAGAAAGCCATAACAGAACGATCCAACCACCAATAAATATCTAGCTCCCACTGATTCAACAAGATCATCCAGCAAGATATTTATATCTATGTATTCAACTGTTTTGTCAACTTTCTAAACAAGTCTTGTGACAATTAACTATTCCAATTCCATATTTTTAAACATCTTAAACTCTTAATGTTCTTTAAACAAGAATGCACAATAAGAATTCATTTGAGCAAACAACTTCAACATATGGAAACTTTAAAACAAAATCATGTCACAAGATTCTAACAATCTATAGCAATTCCAGCAGTATTAAAACATATATCCATTAAGCAACTGCTCATGCTCATATAACAATCTCAAGTCATCATCACCAAGCAAACAAAACATCATCAAAATAAATAAAAAAGATGATTAACTCCCACTAACCTTAAGATATGTGCTTCTCTTAATACTTTCACAGTCAATCTGAAAATTTGGTTTTGGCAATAATATTTCAAATAAACTGTAAAGCTATTAACAAGAAGAAAATAAACCTGATCAACCTTCAAGTTTTGTAATCATGATGCTTGTCGTGCACAATCCATGTCTACTCCCACTATCTTGGAAGTTTATCAACAACAACACACAATATCCACTATTGTCAAAAACACTTGACATCCATCCATTTGACCATATTTGATGAAAGGCCACACAAACTATTGTTTCTCCCACTTGGCCAAACATCAAATACAATAATTCATCTCTATGGAACTAGGATCTTCAACGAAAAAGTTCCTCTTGTTAGATGTCTCCCACTCTTCTAGAAATACCTCTGTAACGACCGTGTCCGAGTCTAGATACCAAGAATAAATTTTTTCGAGTTAGGTGTCGAAATATATCGTCGCGAAATAGTTTTATCAAATTGATCAAGATAGACTAAGTCAAGTTGTTATGTTTAGATCCAAATAGTTTCCATAAATCATATCAACTAGCTAACTAATTTTAAAAACAAACAAAGCTACAATATATAATCTTTATACATTATATACATTGCCAAATTAACATCAGATGTAACACAAAAAATACTACCACAAGATATCAAGTACAATTTATTAACTTGGATCAATTTGAAATTCATATACAAAGATACAGTAAAACACATCCATAAGAGACAAACTATACTGCCACCGACGTGAATAATTCAAAGTCATTCTTCATGCCCAACTTGTAGCCGAAAACTTGGACATTCAAGCCTTCCCCTCTAAGATTCAAACATTCAAAACCCTATCCTTTGTAGTCTACAAGTCGACAAAAAAACCTCAACTGATATAAATTCATCTATTCTCAAAACAATAAAGTACAAGCAAACAAATAGAAAACGTGAGCTAAAAAAATTATATAGAAAGAGAAATATACTACTGCCTCACCGAAAAATATACTTTCCGTCGTCGACCAACCCGAAATAGACCACTACTGAGATTTCGTTCATCTTTATCGAGCAAAAGCCAACTTTGTTCTTCGCTGCCGCAGTGAAAAAAAAACTTGGCAAGACACTACTGACGAGAAACGAGATCGAAGAAGCCTAAAACCATCGACCCGGCGTCAAGCGAGGAGCAACTGGACAAAATCGACGAGCACTGCCACGTCGTCGCCGTGCCGAACCTTCAAAGTAAGTTTCCCGTCGCTTTACCTATCAAATCAAATCGAATTTAACATTAAAACACTTAGAATTAACTTAGGAACCTTTGAAGCTCAGATCCGTCCAAACGGTTTAGATTTTGGAAAAACTAACTCCACCATCGAAACTGATAGGGAAAGAACATTCGGAAGATCGAGCCCGAGAGTAGGGTGTGTGAGATTGGGACAAAAGAGAGCTCGTCTTGGGACAGATCCGACTCCAAGGTCGACTTCGAAACCCCTAGACAGAGCCTGACTAAGACGCCGTCTCGGCACCGTTCTGTCATCTCTCCGCTCCTAGCTCTCATGACTTATGCTCGAGGGCAAACTGGTCATTTTCGGGAGAACCCTAATAGTTTCCTATAAATAGCCTTTGATAAGACGTTTGACATAAGTTGATTGTGCGCCACCCTATCTCACTAGCTCGGTTCCATACACAGTCTCTCTATCACTAGAGACACAAATCGATACACACGTAAACAGACACCTCTCACTAGAGACGCGTGTCCACGCCTAGAGACATAGCATAGCTATCGACCTCTAGGTGAGCCTTGTTGGCCCGGGTAGGCCGTAGATGCTCAACCACTCTCATCAGAGTCCTTCTCCTCTTACGATCAAGACCGACTACAAGCATACAAGAAGCACGTGCTCCTCACCACTCTCTACTTTCCATCCGTGGACTAATCATTTGGCACCGACTTCGGGGAGGTGTGTACAAGGTTTCTTGTTTTCTCAACTTGTGTTCTTGGTCAGGCTAGCATTTTTGTACCTGATAAATGCCGCCTACGACCTGATCTGAAGTGGTGCGTCCCGATGAAGACCGAGAGGTCGAACCGGCCGATGCCGCAGCTCCCTTTCCGCATCGCCTTCGTCGTGGTCGACCTGTCGCCGGTGACCGTAATGTCGCTGATGAAGAACCCCAGGTGTTTTCTCAAAACACTGCTACTGCCGCTTCTAACAATGTGTACCGCTCTGCTGAGGACTGCGTCCGATCTCCCCTTTGAAAATTGGCCTCTCTTGAAGGTCGTGTCGGTCCTTCTCCCAGACCGACTGACCATATATATACCAGAAGGCCAATCTTGGCCGGAAAATCCTAGAGAAGACCTCTGGTGGCTCCACGTGCCGGCGGAGATCTTCGTGATGACTTGACCGCCCGGCGTCAGGCCAACTCTAGAGATGATTTGCATGACTTCCTGACTCAGAGACGCGAGTGAGATGGATGCCTACCTGCAAATCACGACGCCCGAGGCAGAATCCAAGGGGATCTCCGAGATGAGCTCTTAACTCGATCTTGTAAGAATAGCATCCTGAACGACCCAAAGAATTATGAAGACTTACCTGAAGGCACAACTAAGAGCCGATCCCCTCATCATCGAGACCTACGTCGGAGCTTGAGCAGAGGCCGACACTGTCTCCCATGTGTCATGCCTGCTCGCTCCTACTTATCAAAAACTTCCGATCGATTGATATATGATGAGATTCAAAGGCGCCTCATAGGTCGAAATGATGTCCACCCAGAGGCTCCCCTCCTAGCACAAAATAGGAAAGCGTCGAATGCGCAATACCCCTACAACCCAATGCCTCCTCCGGCGTATCAGCCGTTGCAGCATATCAGAACCCGATCACTTACAGGAATGAGCTGGCTCCATTCAACGGGGTAAACCAAATGGTATTTGGAAACAATGGGTACATGATGGGTCCATCCCCTTTCTCACAGAGGGTTCTTAGCGAGCCCATACCTGACAAGATGTAGATGCGCAATATGAAAATATTTACCGACACGGGGGACCTGAGGAGTCATCTCTTGGTCTTCGAGTCCTCCATGACTCTTCACGGCTTCTCCGACGCCATCCGATGCCGAGCATTCCCTACCACCATAGAGGAGGCCGCCCATATTTAGTTTCGAATGCTCCCAGCTGGAACTATTGATAACTTCTATGACCTACAAAATTAGTTCCTGCATCTATTTTTCGCGGGGCAAGTACATAGAAGGATCTCGACATCACTCTTCTTGGTCTGGCAGCGTCAAAATGAGAATATGTGCGATTACATTGCACGGTTCATGGACACGTGCCACGAAATCCCATACCAAGCGCCTGAAGTGAGCATCGCAGCCATGACTACGGGCACCAATAATGAAGCCCTAACAGCGGCTTTATCAAAGAGACCCCCAAGGACTATAGTGGAACTCTTAGCCAAAGCGGGGGAGGAGATGTTGGTCGAGGATGTGATGCAAGAAGTGAACAAGAATAGAGACTTCGACAAGAAGATAAAGCCCGATGATTAAGGCCAAGGAGGCCGAAATGATAAGAAGAGGAACCACAACAAAGGCCGAGAGCCAACCCAGACAAGGATAACTCGAAGTAAGAGTACCCATTCCGTTGAATACTACGCGGACCCGAATTGTAATGGCAATAGAGGAGTCTATCCCAAACTCCATCCGCTATCCGAAGCCGATGCGAGGGGAGGGAACCGAAAGCAGTCGGACTCCTACTGCCAATTCCACAAAGACTACGGCCACAAAGACTAAGAACAAGATCGAGTGGCTAATCCAACATGGAAAACTCGATTCTTTCACACAAGATGGCCATGAGGTGCAAGGAAAATGTCAGAACAAATCCAACTATGCCCGAAAGAATGACAATCGCCGAGGACATGACAAGAAAGCCGACAAAGAGAACACTCCTCCCCTAGAGGCAGACATGCCCTTGGGAGGAGGAGTAGTACACATCATAACTAGCGAGGAGTTTAGGATGAGCAATAAGAAAAAGAAGGAGAAGGTCCGGTAAGTGATGTCCATCAGCATCGTAACGCCCGTGTCCTGAATTTCTTAGAAAATTAGAAAATTATCGATTAATTTTAGGAACTTGCATTAGATCATGTATCACTTGCATTCATGAGCATATTACGTGCATTAAGATTGCAAATCATATTGTCGTTATTTAAATTGTTAACTAAATTTGCGTCTGAAAGTGTTATTCGATGACTAGGAAATAATTGACAAGACCGCATGAACCGTATTTTTAACAATTATATTTGAACACGAATTGGAGTGAGAGTTAAACTAATAAAAGTTTGAGGACTGTGATATTAATCTTGGAAGGTAAGAGTTAATGTGTGGGGATTTATATTATTTCAGTAATAGCTAAGGGATTAAAAAGAAAAATACGATCTTTGTATGCGGCATAGGGTTCCGGGTCGCTCAGTATTTTCGGCAGCCAAACACTTTCTTTTCCCTTCTTCTCATTGTCAACTCATCCCTGATTGTCAAAACAAAATACGTAAGAGATTAATTAATTGGGTTAGTTTCTTGTCTGATCTTCTTTATTTTCTGCAGCTATTTTGTTTTAAATAATTACAGTTATGTTGTTTGTTTGATGATCCTAGTCTATCGATTATATTGGAGATATTTTTGTTTGTGCGAGTCAAGCAATTCAGTGGCTATCATATGTATTGAGTCTGACTGGTGGTTAAAGAATTAATTAGCAAGTGACAACAAATGGATTTTTGTTAAGGAATTAATTAGCAAATGACTCGTGCCTGATCATATGTGTGGTCTGATTCTTTGTTAAAGGATTAATTAACAAATGGTAGCAGTCTTCTTTCCATGATAGTTACGTATGCTTCTCCCTTTAATCAGATGATTTTAGTCAGGAATATTACTACTAAATAGTATAACCAAACCAAGTAATAGTTGATTGTATTACTTGTCTTCAAAGCTTACCGAGAATTTGATGTGGGAAGTTAGGAAGAATTCAACGCATTGTTATAATCCTCTATGATTGATACGATGTTATATATAATTTTTGCGACCATTATTCAAATTAATTAGACTATTGTTATACCAGATTATATAACTGTTAATTGGACTTATTATTTCTTTGTGTGGAACTTTGATATGCATTTAGTTCATGGCATGATATTGCATATAGAAATTAGTCTAGGAACTTCAAGATCCATGATCTATTTCTCCCTCGTCACGTTTATAGATGACGAATTTATTATGGTCGTGGAGGAGAAACAAGTTTAGTTAGTTTGGGTATATTTGATGAGTAAGCTTTTAATTATAGCTGGTGATGTTTTTATTATAAAAAGTATGCTTGGTGGATATATGTATTTATTAGCTATTACATATGTTGTTTGTATTATATATATGGAAAATTATTTGAAATGAACTTAATTAATTAACCATAATGGATGGGGTTTGGGAATAGAATAATGGACTTTTGTTATATGGAACCACTAAATATCAGAAAATGGCGGGACCTTAACCGATGAAATATTTAGCAATTGGATTGGCGATTTACGAGAAATGGCGGGGCCGTAACTGATAATTGGAATTACTACGTCGGCGTGTGATCACAACGACGTTGGGTCATGGAAGGGGCTACTATACATGATCCGGCTCTCAGCCCTACGGTCGGGCTGAGGTGTAGCAAATATTTTACATTTTATGTGTTTATTTAAAGAATAAATGGTTTATTTATGAGTTATGCTCGACTCGGCATACAGGTAATGGTATCTTTGGTAAAATTCGCATGTGAATATTTTTATGGATAAATATATACACATATATGGGTAGCATCTAGAATATACTATGTACATATATGTATGGGAAGGGATAATCCCCTTCTACAATTAATGGCTTACTAACTGGATTTTCCATAAATCTCATACGCCCTCCACCTCCCTCCACAAGTTGTTAGATTGTTGCTGGTAGGAGCAGTTGAAGCTTAGACGACTTGCTTCTCTTTTACTTAGGTATTTGGAGATGGACTTGGGCAGAGCTTACTTTGTGAGTGGATTTTTATTTTTCTTTCAGACTTATTTCGGGCCGCCTGAGCTGAATGGTTTTATATTAAACTTGGGTTTGAGTCTTTGTTACCCCTTGTGTCTTGAAAGAGTTGTGAGATTATTTTCCGCTTTGTAAATGTTAATCATTTTAAAATAAAAATTGGACTTGAATGCTTATAATGATAAATGTCTTCCACTGCTAAATAATCAAATGGTTTCTTATGACATCCTCCAAGCGTGCCTTGATCCTTGGGAGGCGGGAGTGTCGTTGGATGAGGCCACGCCAAGAGGGTGTCACAATCGGCATTCCCTAGAAGAAGAGAAAAGTCTCGGTTCAGATCCTAACTATCGGCTTCTCAGACTAGGATCTCACCAACGTGTTGTATCCCCATTCAGACCCGTCGGTAGTAGCCATGACCATATTTGAAATAGATGTGTGGAGGATTTTGGTCGACGATGGTTCGTTGACATCCTCTACTACCACGCCTTAAAAAACATGGGATTCGACGATCGTCACCTCGCTCCCTCTCTTAGACCCATCTATGCCGTGAACCATATAGAAGTGTCCATCTTCAGCACCATCCGCTTTCCTGTAACCCTCGGATCGGGTGATCGAAAATTTACTCAATTCATCAACTGGCTCGTAATCAAGGGTCCGACCCATTATAACGGAATTTTCGGCCGACAAGGCATAACGATGTTACGAGGAGTGGCTTCGTTCCCATTCCAAGCTTTTAAGTTCCCCACCTCGAATGGCATTAGAGTTGTCTGAGGGAACTAGAAAGCAGTCAAGAAGTGCCACTTGGCTACATTCAAATCAGAAGAGCATCGACAACACCACGAGCTGGTCATGTCGGGCTCTTTCATCAAGCCAGTCGGCGCAGGTCCATCAGAACCAAAGGGGAAGCAGGTCAAGATAGAAGGTTCAAGTGATAAAGGAAAACATAAACTTAACGGCTCTACATTGGCAATAGACTATGACGCGCGAGACAATTTCACTATGCCTCGAGCCAAGCCAGTGGAAGAACTCATGCCGATACGCCTAGTGGATAATGAAGTCGAGAAGGCGACCTTCATCGGGTCAGAACTTCGAGGTCAGCTCTGTGACGACTTAGTCGATTTTCTGAGGACAAACAATGATGTATTCGCTTGGTCAACGACCGATATGCCTGGGATCGATCCCGATGTGATGGTTCACGAGCTGAATGTCGATCCATCATGAAAGCCGATCAAGCAAAAGAAGAGGGCCTACGTCCCTAAGAGGTCGACAAGCTTCTCCAAGCAGGCTTTGTTGACGAGATTCAATACCCAAAGTGGATATCCAACCCGGTAATGGTGAAAAAATCGAATGGAAAGTAGCGCATTTTATTGACTTTAGGGACCTTAACGATGCTTGTCCAAAGGACCATTATCCCCTTCCAAGGATAGACATTTTGATCGAGGCCAGAGCCGAATATGAACACCTGAGCTTCATGGATGCTTTTTGGGGCTACAATAAGATCCTCATGCTCTTGACAAACGTGCCGAAAGTCTCTTTCATCACGGACAAGGGGTTGTATTGCTATATCGTCATGCCCTTCGGGCTCAAGGACGTCAGGGCAACCTACCAGAGGCTAGTGAATAAGATTTTCAAATTCCAAATCTACCGTAACATGGAGGTATATATTGACGATATGCTTGCTAGGAAAGAGCGTGAGTAAGGAAGACCACATAGCGGACCTGGCCGAGTCCTTCACGGTACTCTGCGGGTACGGCATGAAGCTAAATTCCGCCAAGCACGCTTTCGGAGTGAAGTCAAGGAAAATTTCTTGGCCTTATAGTCTCTCAACATGGAATCGAGGTGAACCCGGATTTAAGTATGTCATAGACAAATTCCTCCATTGTGAAATTACTACCTGAAGATATAATTACATATGTACTCTATGATTATTTCTCTGGTTGAGACTTCTGAACATGCATCTTTTTCTGTAGATAGAGAAGATGATTCTCTACTCTCTTGTGAGCTCCCATCAATTGTTCCAAAACAACATACCTTTTTAAAGTTTGTACAGTTATTCTGTTCCTTCTCGGTCCAGTTCTTGTACTCTCTTTGATCAGAATTGTCTTCATGTTCTAACCATACTTCCACAATATCATAAAAGTCTTTTTCTTCGTCTGAGTTTGAGGCGTCTAGATTAGGCGCTTGTTGTAATGCTTCATATTTCTTGAACCACAATTTTGATTTTAGCCATGACATCCAGCTTATATTACTGGGAAATTCTTCATCTTTCTCAATGACACTTTGTTTATGACATAACTCTTCAAGTTCCTGATCAATCGACTTGCCATTTTGAAAGAAGTTTAATATTCTCTTGTTGTCCATGTCTTCTTTGTCTTCACATTGATTAATGTAGTTCTTCATTCCTTCTTTCAGACTTTGCATTCTAGAGCTTGCTTTAGTGTGATAACTTCTTCCATCATCTGATGAGGAGGTTGAAGACGAGAAGCCACTGTCACTATCATCAATCAATTGTGCCTTATACGATCTGTTTTTGCTCTTCTTCTTTAGTGTATTAGCACACTCGGCTCTTATATGTCCGTATCCTTTGCATTCATGACATTAAATCTTCTTTCTGTAATCTTCATTCTCATTTTTAAAAGCAGCTGAAGAGTTGTTTTAGGTTTGTACCTATTTGGTTTCTTATGCCTATTATTCCTTCTTCTGAGTTCCAATAAGATTCTTTATGAGTAGAGCCAGAGATTCAATGACTATTTCATCCGGTCCGGTTTTTGTAGCTTTTGGTCCAGATGCTTCTGCACTAAATGCTAGATTCTTCTCTCCTCATCTTTTCTCAGTCTTCTCCTTGTTCTTCAATTCATACGCAGTAAGATTTTTTATGAATTCTGCATATGGGATTATACTCAGATCACTTGATTCTTCTATGGCAGTAATCTTTGGTGTGAAGTCTTCCACGAGTGTCCTTTCAACTTTGCTAACTAACGTTTCATTGGGAATTGGTTCTCCTAATGGTGATGCTTCATTTACCAGATCCATAATCCTTGCATTGTACATGCCAATGATTTCTCCATCCTTCATTTGTAAACTTTCGAACTTCGATTGAACCATCTGCATCTTTACCTTTTTAACTTTCTTGGTTCCTTCAAATGTGGTTTGGAGAGTAAACCACACTTGATGTACTATGTAGAGCTAAAATTAATCAAATATGTCTATTGCTATGCCACTTAATAAAATATTTACGATCCTTTGAGTTTAGTTGCTCTCTTCTCTTCTCGTCATAATTTAGTTCACTTTCTTCTTTTGGTACTATTTCACCACCAGTTGACCTCTTCATTGGTTTGGTCTACTTGGGGTCAATCACATCAGTGTAGTTTTGATCAATATCTTTTAGATAGTGAACCATCATCGACTTTCAATATCCGTAATTATCATCGTTTAGTATGGGTGCTAAGTTATGTGATGGTCCTACTTCCATGGTATTATTCGCTTTCGGGTTTGATCTCACCAAATTACATTACAGTGCCTGCTCTGATACCAATTGAAATTTGATAGTCCTAACTATTTTCGACTAAGTAACTTAAGAAGCAACCTAACTAGTTACAACTTAAATCTAATCTGACAATCACTTGTATATATCTTGATTTTATCAAAGTGATTAATCAGAAGTACAAATGATCTACTTAAGAATAAACTCAACATAGATATCAATCCTATTCTTAAGCTAGATGCTAAATAGTAGCGGATAACAAACCAGTACTAACTAAACTGTGAAAGATAAACTAGTACTTAGTCAGTAGCAATTGAACCAATACTTACAAACAATCTACTATCTATTGATAAACTAAGTTCTATGAATAGTGTAGAGTTAGTTTGGTATCTGAACTTACAGTGGACTCCTATGTTCCTTATGGTGCACTTTAGTTAAGTAAGTTGATGATGCCTAAATTCTCCCTTTGGATGACGATGTAGATCGTGACTTAGCGTTTAAAGTGTTGAACTAACTCGATCAATCTGATCCTGAGTTAGTGTTCTTCAATTGTCGAACTAACTCATTCAATCTTATACTGAGTTGTTACTGTCTGATCTGATCCAATTGAGTTGATACTGAACCAGAACCTTCAGATCTGACTTAGTTAAATGATTACTGAATCAGACACGTCACCAACAGTTGTCGATAAGTGAATCTATAGATCTTGTGATCTAAAGATCTAATGGGTTGTTTGTGCTATGAACTGTTTGTGATAAAGATCTCTCTAACTAAACGTATTTGTGCTTAGAGAGTTTATTAGTGAATCAATTCTAACTATTAGAGTTAAACTGATTCGATTAGCTGACATATAAAACAATAAGTCTCTCAAAAACTGGTGTTGAGGCTTAGTGACTTATAATTGAATCAAACGATAAATACTAAGTGTAAATGTGATGGTTTGATTTATCGATAGAAGTAAGACCTCAACGAGTAGCAGCTCGACCAGTTGTTACGATCTGGTGAATTTGTTAACAATCCTGAAAAACTAGAGATTTGGTCAAACTCGTAAAGTGCAATGAGATGGATAGAACAGTTCTCATTTAGATTAGATCGAACTGTTGGAGCATATAAACGTTGTTGGATTTCGTCTTCAATTTATACTCCAAAATAGAAACTCCTTTAGTTTCTTGTTCTTCACTTATAATCGTGATAATGAAGACGATATGATCTGATACGATTTTATGATCCAATCCCTGACTTTTCTATTTCGTAAGATGCTTGATTCTCAAGAAACAGATAACGATTGTAATTCAGTGTGCAAGATACATATTGCCATTTTTGTTTCCTTTCCTATACTTAATTTTGTTTCCCTTTTTAGTCACTGTTCCCAATGGATCGTGTAGTTGTGTCCTAGTCGTTGATTCCTCCATGTCACCTATCGTCATTTGATTTGCTCTTTCAATACATTGATCGTTGATTCCTCCATGTCACCGATCTTCATTTGATTCACTCTTTCAACACATTGATCGTTGATTCCTCCATGTCAGCGATCTTTGTTTTGATTATCTTTTTTTAACATACAATTAAGATATTAAAAAAATATATATTATACAATCTAACGAACTTTATTTATTAATCAAAGAGTGACAATCCTTAAATCGTGATAATGCATTCACAATTTGTCGAAAATGACTTTCTTCTCATCTGATGCGGGCAAAATGGTGCTATTTTACTAATGTTCTTTATTTGAAAATAAGTTTATATTGAAATTCGCATCCCACAAAGCAGAATCAGTCATGTGGCAGATAAATCCAGTTGCCTTTTAACATGTTCAAATTATTCATATAGGAAAAACACTATAACATTTTGTTTTCAAAACTATATACTCATTAATGGTTAATTTCATATTATCATCTATTACCAGATGTGGATACAAAAGCATAGAGCAAATAATTATTTATTTAAGAAAAAATTTAATTAACAAGGTGCACCTACACAAACTAAGTGGGTATACAAAATTATTTAACATATGATCAAAAATAAAAATGGATGAATAACCGTACCTTCAACAACATCTTATTTTACCCAATGGATATCTCGATGATTTGGGTACTCGATTATCATGGCAGGTTCGTTTTCGAGTATTCGAAAATTTTGTGATACCCGACAGGTTGCACATCCTACTTCAAACCACATTTTTTAAAAAATAAAACAATATTCATTGTAATATCACTTTTTTTGTGTGTGTATATCAAATACACAAGGATTATCCCTTTTTTTTTATGGGAAAATTATTGAAAATCCTTTTTATAGAAAAATGGATAAAATTGTCCGATATTTTCAACGCAAAACCCTAATCCGGTTATATTTACAAATATAAATATGTTATGATAAAGGGAGAGAGAAATGCGAGCCACCATCACAATTCAAATGCACTTAAATTTCATCTACCTCCATGATTTGCTCCCTAACTGCTTAGGGATCCCAAAGAAGATCTACAAAATAATGTCCAGAAATAAAAAAGAATGGAATAAGATAGATTCTTTTTCTTCCTTCTTACTATACAATCGGATTGATGATTTATCATAATATAAGAGTTTTTCAACTTTATTCCTACTTATTCTTCTGCAACTTCATCATAAAAATCACCATGGATACCATGTTCATTAATGTCGTCAATATGTGTGGCGTGGAAATAGTGTAATTGTGCAGCATGAATGGATTGAGCGTTGGGTGCTAGTGGAGCAGAAACAATATCTTCCATGACAACTTTGTTTTCATTTGTTGCAGGATCATGAATTTCAGCAACTTCACTATCTAGAGCTATCAATTTATCAGCAACATATGGAAGAATAGGCTCTCGGTGAAAACCAAACTCGAGAGATTCTATATGAGTAGCTAGATAACTTTCTTCGTGAAGACCGGGTCCAAGAAGTTTAGCATTGATGACAAGGGAAGGAGATCCAGACTTTTGCATAGAGTCTTCTGAATAGTAAGAAGAAGAATCTTCTTCAATTGCTTTTCCTTTTCCAATTAGTCGTTGAGATCGATGAACACCTGGTCGATAAACCTTTTGCTTCTTCTTACTGCAAGAGCCAACATCAAATCTCTTATGCTAGTGAGGCCATACATAATCTCCCAGTACCATATCATATGAATCCATAATGTTGACATCTAAAACATGAAGGGGAGGAGGAGGAGTGATAAGACTCAATCGAATAGCTTCACGCATATCATCTTCAAATTAAGCACAAGGAGGAGGATTATAAGGACTTAGATGAACTAAATCGAATTTTATATTTAGAATAGTCAGCCTCCCTTAATTCGACAATAGTACTTGGACTAATATTTCTATAATAATTTGCCCTACATATGTGGGCACCAATTTGTAGATCAAAAAATTTAGCTAACATGTGTGAAGGATTAGCGAAATAATCAAGACTTCAAATATAATGAAATTAATAATTATTTATATTATTACTCTCAAAATATAAATAGTTGAATAAGTCAGTTACAATCTCTATGACTCCCTTGATTGACATTAAATCATTGAAGGTATTTGAGAGTTCCGTTTGGACTTAATGGCATGTCGGTGCTATCACGACCCAAAATAGCCTTATCGTGACCGGCGTCCTAACCTTCCTTTCCCGTCGGTTAAGACCAGCCTACTCAATAATTAATCATCGGATAATAAGAACTATCATATTTCTTTAACAACACTTGTCAATAACTCAAGGTAAAACATGTAAGTAACGTCAGAATATATCATACATCAATGTCACATTTCATTTTCACTTGTCTAGAATGTGAACCTTACACTAACATGGAGTTTACCTTCTTCAAGCTTGATATTACATCAATATTTACAATCTTTTTTATAAGGTCAGAGGATTGTAGGATATTTATACCAAAAGGGAATCGGAGAGGTAGGAGAATCTTCAAAAGATGAGCTGCTAGAAATCGCTCTAACTACTTCCCACACCTAGTAACTGCAAAACAATATGAAATAAATTTTTGGAGTGAGTGACTATGCACTCAGTAAGTATCGAGTATAAAATACAATGACATGAAAGTTTTCCAATAAAGCATACAAAAAAGGAATTTTAAATCAATACTTAGGATGCAGAACGAAATCCACGATCAAGCCACATTTTATTTAGTCGTAACGAAAAGAAATTTTAGAAACATATCGGGGAAGCACAAGTTAGTTCCATTATACATATAAGCAATTGGTCAATTTCAAATAAAATAATTAAGCATTTCTTTGAGAATCGGTCGGTTGGCACGTGTTCCCTCGGACTCGTTGAGGTACAATAATATGATCGCACTACCCTCAAGCAATAAGAGCGATAGTCACACTACCTTCAAGCGGTAGGAGTGACGAGGGCCCAATGGTAGATAGTCTTAAAAATATAGGTATACGGCCGTAACCTTCACATATGCCTATATAATCAAACTCGGATCGAGTTTCATAATTTCAAACCCAGATTTAAACAATGCAACCCGAAACCCATTTTCTAAGAAAACTTTTGAAAACTATTTCAATAGAAAATTCAATTGTAAGAATGAAAAAATTATTATAAAAACTTTTTTCCCTAAAAATTTCACCATAAGATAAATATCAAAAACCCGAACCGAGTTTCATAATTTCAAACCCAGATTTCAACAATCCAACCCGAAACCCATTTTCCAAGAAAATTTTTGAAAACTATTTCAATAGGAAATTCAATTGTAAGAATGAGAAAATTATTATAAAAAGTTTTTTCCCCAAAAATTTCACCATAAGATAAATATCAAAATCATATGTACTTCCTTTTTGTAACCCAAATTGATAGCATAGTTTCCCAAACACATTCAAATAATTGACGATACGCATTCAAAGGATATTATTTCAATATCGACCATGATGGTATGGTCTATTAGAAAGCCAATATATTAGTGTATATTATAATCGGTACTTACCTCTCCGCTGGCTATAATTTTACTTGATCGGCTTACTTCCAATCCTTTACATGCTCTACATCACCTTGTTATAGATATGTTCAATACTAAATCTGGATTTTTAGAAATCTATATGATATGCTCATAGTGCATGAAATGAATAATGTATGTAATAATTGAATGCACAAACAAATATTCAGAAAAATAATCAATCATATGGCATGACACTCCCGTAGCTACTCTTATATGCTTGTCATTTTAACATGTGTATATGCTTACCAGGAAAACAAAGACACCACAACTTAATTCTAAAATTAGGCTCCTAAATATATATATTCAATCCTAATCCAAGTTCTAGTTTCACTAGATCAATTTACTATCAATTTTGTAAACCTGGATTACTACATGATTTCACACATCTACTTAGACTCCTCTTAGAAAATTCACAACTCAATCTACATTTCTCTATCTGACCTATAGTTTAAAACAGCTTAAAACAAACATATATCCTTCAAGAAAACATGTAATACTTAGTATTAAACCCATAATTACATGTACCCAATTGTTCTGGATAAACAGAACATCCACAGCTTCATGTACGATGAATCGGTAAGGGCAAAAAACCATTTTTTTATTAATTTATTGTGACAGTCGCTCCAATCGCTTGAGGGTAGTGCAATGTGTCAGCCCACATTGTAAACCTATGTGGAAGTCGATGAGTTATAATAATTGATTTGCACTATCCATACGAACAAGTTGCAACTTCTTTTCGGTAGCTCATCGATAGAAACTCCAAAGTTAAGCGTGCTTACCTTGGAGCGATGGCTGACCTTTGGGAAGTTTCTCAAAATTTCTCAGGAGCATGGGAGTGAGGATAAAGCATGCTGGAAAGGCGTGTGATGGTCTGTGGAGACAGTCTTGTCTATTATGTGGCGACGTCGTGCCACCGGTGCTCGTGTGCGGTAAGTATGGTCATCGCACCGAGGGAGCCGAATTATTACAATATGGTATCAGAGCCTACACATACGCTTTCGAAAAATGTGAGGCCCCCTCCGCGAGGACGCCGAGGTCCTAAGAAGGGGTGATTGTGATAGTCGCTTCTATCGCTTGAGGGTAGTGCGATGTGTCGGCCCACATTGTAAAGATACGTAAAGGTGGATGAGCTATAGTAATTGATTTGCACTATCCATACAAACAAGTTGCAACTTCTTTTTGGTATCTCATCGATAGAAACTTCAAAGTTAACCGTGCTTACCTTGGAGCGATGGGTGACCCCTGGGAAGTTTTTTCCCAGGAGCGTACGAGTGAGGACAAAGCATGCTGGAAAGGCGTGTATTGGTCTGTGGAGACAGACTTGTCGATTCTATAGCAACGCCGTGCCACCGGTGCTCGTGTCCGGTAAGTATGGCCACCGCATCGGGGGAGCCGAGTCGTTATAGGTGCCGTTTGGAGTGCCATTTGCTTGGCTTCTACATGGTATAGATTTATATTATTCTCTACCTTCTTTGTGTAGCCGTGAGGGTTTTTATGTGTCTAAGGGTATGTTTGTTATATAGGACAGGACATGACATAACAAGTATTTTTTTCCTGTCCTATGTTTGGCATGAATTGGGATAAAACAAAACATTGTTCATTAGGAACAATTTCATAATTCAAAATGTGATTTTTTGTCCAGCGAATTAGTATGCTTTGTTGAGTATAATTTGGATTTTCTAGATTAAGATTTGATAAAATATATTTGTGTGATTTGGGATTTTCAATTTAGGGTTTTATTCAACTTTAACTTGTGTGAATTTGTTATATTTCATAGCACTTGTTGTAGTATTAATACTACTTATTCATAAATAAATTTTGATTTTATTGATACTTGTAGTTATGTTGTGCTTCTTTGATCATAGTTTTATTGGTTCCCTGTGCTGAGAATCGCATTCCCGTGGACATCGGATTTAGCCAACTCTTGGTAGTGTGTTAGCGTTGCGGAATTTAAAATTTTCTTTATTTTGAAAAGTATCATGTACTTTTAAAATGATAAACTAACACAACGGATAACCCAGGATTCATCATATCGAGCATGTGATTGAATTATAATAATTCAATCTAACATGTTACATGCTATCTATGATTTTCATTCAATGCATAATGATCCGATATCCAAATTAGCACAATCCAATATTGATTATATCATTTGAAAATTACATCAATTTACCAAAATAAATTTCTTCTTGTCATTACATCTACAAAATGTGGATGAAAGTTTTCAAAAGCAATTTTCTATTTTTCAAATAGAAAGGTTCAAGAGCCTCGCGTGTGACTCCTCTAACGGCATCCACACAAGAGAAAATTATCCATACTCATATATATGCTATGCTAGATCACATGCACATGATTTCATAGACATGATATCTCAAAACACTTTTGACATAATCTCATATAAATAAGAACTCCATATAATCGTCAAAACTCCTTTTACCAATTATCCAATTATCATATGTTAACACTTAACATATAGAGGAAGGATTAGAAATTACTCTTGAAGAACTGTTCTTCACGTATATCCTTTCCTCAATTATATGCTTCTCTTGTCATCACACTTCAATCTCTTAAACGTTAAATCTCAATATCGATATATATAAACTTTAGAGATAGAAAAGTTGCAATAGAGAAAACAAAATCACATTCCATTCCCTTCTCCATTCTCTTATGAAATGAAAACTCTAAACTCCTATTTATAGCGGATATTACTTCATCGCTAAGCAATATTAATTTATTACGAATTAATCAATAAAAAAATATTATTTCATCGCGAAATAGTCGCACTATTTGTTTACTTAATCATGAAGCAATGTCACTAATTTGTCGTTAAGTAGTTGCTTAATTCATGGTGAATTAATCACATTATTTTGTCGATAAGTAATTACTTACTTCGTGCTGAAGTAGTTGTAATATTATAGCCCTAACTCTTTTCAACTAAGTCACCTAAGAGGCAACTTAACCAGTTACAATTCAAACCTAATCTGACAACCACTTGTATATATATTTCGGTTTTATCAAAGTGATTTAATCAGATGTACAAAAGATCTACTTAAGAATAAACTCAACACATATATGAAATCTTATTCTTAAATTAGATACTAAACAGCAACGGATAAACAATCAGTACTATTCTAACAGTTAAACTACTAGAGAAACAATCTAAATATTATAACTGTAAAAACAATAGTACTACAAAATCTAACATAGTTTATAACTGATAATCAATTAGCAAATAAGAGTACAATAAACTGTGAAGAGTAAACAAGTACTTGGTCAGTAACAATTAGACCAGTACTTACAGACAACTTACAACCTATAGATAAACTAAGTGTTGTGAACAGTGTATAATGAGTTCAGTAGACACTGAACTAGAACTTACAGTGGACTCCTAAGCTCCTGCTGATGCACCTTAGTTAAGTAAGTTGATGATGCCTAAGTCCTTCCGCTGGATGATGATGATGATCGTGACTTAGCGTTCTTGAGTGTCAAATTAACTTTGTCATACTGATTCCGAGTTGGTGCCCTCGAAGTGTTGAAACAACCCAATCAATTGAAAACCGGATTAGTGCCTGTCTGATCTGATTCAGTTGAGTTGATACTGAACCAGAACCTTCATATCTGACTCGGTTAAGTGATCATTGAATCAGACACGTCAGCAACATTTGTCAATATGTGGATCTATAGATCTGGTGATCTACAGATCTGATGGATCGCTTGTGCTACGAACCGTTTGGATTGAAAGTCTCTCTTAAATATGTTTGTGCTTAGAGACTTTAACTGAATAGATCAGTCTTAACTATTAGAGTTAAATTGACTTAAATGACTGACGTATAAAAGATAAGTCTCTCGAAAACTGTGTCGAGGTTTAGAGACTTATAAACAAATCAAACTAATAATAATGAGTTAAGAGTGATGATTTTATTTAAGTGATGTAACACCTCAACGAGTAGGAACTCGACCAGTTGTTACGATTTGGTGGATACGTTAACAATCCTGAAATAAATAGAGATTTGCTCAGACTTGTGAAACGCGATTAGATGGATAGAACAGTTTTCTCTTAGATGAGATCAAATTGTTGGAGCATATAAACGTTGTAATAGTTTGGCACAAGATAGATTAAACAAAAATAAGAATAGTAGAGATTGAACGCGAGAGATTCAATACGAAACAAATTCAACTTTATTTAAATTTATTCAATAAAAGATATATCGCGGTTTGGCGTTAAATAGCCAACACCTACGTCCGTAGACCAAAAGGGCCGGGTAGATGTTGCTTACAGTGGGGAGAGTAATATTTCCCGAATTACTCAGATGCATGTACAAGCCACACGTCAAGACTATTATTCGTAATTCGATTACCACCTATGTAAATTCTAGACCTAGGACCAAACTATTCTAGGACCCTGCCAAACTAAGTCACGATCGGCTAGTACTCTCGATCTCTACACACCACGCTTTGAATCTGGATAACCTATGGCAACAAACAAAGGGTAGAGTAGAATGGACGTCACTCTATCTTCCTCCTTGTGCACTGTTTGTGCAAAGAATTTTGGCTAGAGATTCGTCTTCAATTTAAAATCCCTTAATGCCTTGATCGACACTCCTATATTTTGACGAGGATGATATGATTTGATTTGATTTTATGATTATCTTCTTTTACTTTCCAAATATAATGCCTTGCTTGTCAAGAAATTGAATCAACACATTTGTTTCCTTAATATTATATCCGATTTAGTTTCCATTTTGATTCTTGTTTCCTATGGATAGTATAGTTGAGTTTTAGCCGTTGATTCCTCCAAGTCACCGATCTTCATCTGATTTTACCATATTAATCGTTGATGCATCCATGTCACTAATCATGTTTGGTCCATTCATGCTCTAGATTTCTTGGAGAGAATGCCTTCAATCTTTAGACATTGAATTTAGCTACCTTTTATCAATCCAAGTGATGAAGTATTTGATCATAACGTTATCAATTGGATTATTCTCTCTGTCGGGCTTATTTAATTAGATTAATACTAAGTTATTTTTATGTCAAAAAATGACAATATTATGTGACAATATCATGAGATAATCATGCATTCACAGTAGTCACTCTACTTCATTACTAAGTAATTATATTATGATAGGAGATAGATATCATAAGACTTAAATATTTTGAAGCATATATGGAGTTCAAAAATAATTTCAACTCTTGAAATCATCTTGTATCATCGAGATATTTCAATTTCGATTTTAACACTTAGAATTCAATCGTATATTTACTATTAATCAAATTAAACATCATGTCTAAGGTATCTGTTTCTCTTTTAGCGTGTGACCCCTTTAGGTTCACCAATATGCTAGTATTAGAATCACCATTCTACAATTCATGGTTATCGTCCAGCAACGAGGCATGAAGACCTAGATATAGGTGAAGATTAAGTGAACCTTTTCGCTTACAATTACCATGTGATACGATCTTTTCGTCAATCTATGTCCCTATTGAACTAAGAACGTGAATGTTTAGTCGAAGCTCTGTTAGTTCAATAACTATGTATCCATTCAAGTCCATGACTTATAGGTCATTAAAAAATTCTTTTTTTAATTTCCTCACTACCTTGCCAAGAATTTTTAAGTCATGCCTAATATGAAAACATAGGACATCATTATCATAATTGATGAATTCTTTGTGGACACGCTCCAATCTTCATAACAAATCATGCCCGAGTCAAGTTCTTTTAATGCTATGATCAGGATAGTGGTCACAAACACAACTTGTTATATAAAAGATTGTCGTGGTATCTCAAGTCTAAAGATTAATTACACACCATTGTAACGTGAGAATACTACTTTCGACACCCTGTTTCACAGAGAAAATGTCATTGGGTCAATATGGTGAACTAGTCCTCTAACTAGCACCCACATATTCACATGAGAGTCTCCACAGTGATATCCATGGAACGAGATATTTTCCCAATTGAACATGCATCATATGTGCTAGTTTATCCGAATCATTGATGTCCCGTCTCAATGATTATTCGACTAGGTATATTTAAGATCAACTCGTAAGGAACATATTCCACGATTACCATCTCTATGCGTAACAATGTTTCAAGAGCCACGTTGATCTGAGCACCTTATCCAAATTATATAAATATATCTCATATACTTCAAACTAGTAATTTGATAAGGAGGTCTTTAGTTAAATACTTATATTTAATTGACATAAATATTCAAAATGAGATTATAGAAATGGTCGGATACTAGTAAATCCGTAGCCAATCACATTAATTTTTAGGGCACATTTCTAACACTCGACCTACTTATGGTTTATTTCTTGCATATCGATTACTAGATATAGTTGACCAACTTTAAGTTTTAGCTCAAGCTCTTCGTCTTATGATGTTGGTTGGCTATCTAGGATTGCATGCAATTTAATGTGTTTGGTGAACAAAATTTGTTATTGGGTCGAATTAATCATGTTTAGTTTGTGCTATTCAAAGTTAATTGTGAAGTTATTTTAAGCTATAGTTCAATCAAGTGTATATGCATGTTGATATTAAATTAGTGTATTCCTTTAATTGGTATTATTCCTTACGATTATCACTTGTGCTCTCTAACATAATTGGTATTCTTTAATTAGTATTTAAAGATATCATATTATGTAATGTGTGATGTTGTAACTAATCATTTTTCCTATATTTGTCTAAATGTTGTTGCAGAAGTTAAAGACTCGTGTACTTAAAAAGAACGTTAATCTTGAGTGGAATGAAAATCTAACACTTTCTATCGTTGACCCTAATCTTTCAATTACGCTAGTAAGTTTTAGTATTCTTACAACGTTAGCTGTGTTCTTATTTTAAAAATTTAACACATCTTCTTAAACAATAAGATCAACCTTATACTTCTTTGATTATTATAATTTTGTCATCTAATTTACTGGTTTGGCTTTGCTTACAGGCTGATGGTGACGTGGGATTGATAGGCTTTGGGAAAAGAAGAAGATTGAAAGCCTGCCAGCAATAGTTTTTAAGCAATCATTTTGTCTTTGAAAATTTTTGCTTGGTTTATGTGTGACGGGGAGATTACTACAATGGCTTTAGCTATTTAAATTATCATTTTTGTTTGTCATTTTCATGAAATGAGACACCTTATGTTTATCATCAAGCTTTGATGACAGAACTTAATGGATCATCTTTCCTTTTCTATGAAAATCGTCTTTCAATCTATTTTTGTTGGTGCTCTGATTTAAGATTTTTTTTTAGAATGATTGGTTTGTTCGATTTTTATTGCCAACCATATGTAGCTTTTCCGAGCCCATTCCGTTCAAGCAATTGGGCTGCTCAAATATGCTTAAATTTTACCAAATTCAAAAATATTTGTCTTGCGTCAAATTCTATCAGAATGGAAAATTGATAAATTAATAAAGATTTTGACTAAATTATAACTAAATAAAATATATAGATATATAATAGTCATTGTACTTATTTCCAAATCTGTCTTGTTCAATATCTACTAATAGAAAACAAAACAAGAAATTGTCATGTTCAGTCCTATGTTGTTCAATATTGTCATGTCCTATATTATTATGTTCAGTTCGTCTCTCATAACAAACGCACGCTAAGGGTTTGTAGGCGTACATAGCCACTCCCCTCTTTCTCCTTAAGGTCATCTCCAATGTGACACCCACCCACTGAAAAATTTGGCACATCATTGACGAATAAGTATTGTGTCATAAAAATTATAAGATGGTCTTCATTATTCCAATTTGCTTTAATGTGAAGGTCACCTAAAAAGCCACCCACCATAAATTTAATGTATTAAATATATATATTTAGTAATTCACTTATTATATATTATTATTAAAGATTTGACATGTGTAAATTTATGATTGAATATGTGTAAGGTGGGAGAAATTTAACTAATTGAGTCTTACATAGTGGATGAATGACCTTTGTAGTTTTGTCCAATAAAAAATGCCACATTAGGTTGCCATGTGGCGTGAGTAGGTGTCCCATTGGAGATGACTCTAAAACTATCCATTTTTTTTAGTACAATAGACTTGTTCTTCAAGCATGAAATATCGATAATATCATTTTCATTTTTATTTTTGAAGTTTCAATTCTTCAATTAAAGTTTTAATATGATTTTTTTTTATATGATCTTTTTTGACAAAGAAATATATTATTTTCTTTTGACCAGGTGTATTATATTTTTCAGGCGAATTTTATATAAATATTGATAAAATTAAAAAGTCGGTGTCTATGTAATCGTGGTCCAATAATTAAAACGTTTATCTCTTTACTAGAAGTCAAGAGTTCGACTCTTGGAGAGCGAATTTTAGGATACGGCTAGATTGTATTAGGAATTGATAAATATATATATATAATTTTGATTAAATTTCATGAGAAAAATATATATATAATAAGTTGTATGCTAAATTATTTTTTCGGACAAGAAAAAAGAATTACGGATTCTCTATAAATATAAGATTTATTATTATTATTATTATTATTATTATTATGTAATATAATATAATATACATAATTTTCATCTTAAAATATATACAAATTTTTACATATAAATTATATTGAAAAATTTGTATTTATTTTGAGACGGAGATATTAATATATTTGGACAGCCCTTGAACACGTCCACAAAAGTTGTGGTGTGAAGCGCATTTTGGCGCCTAAATCTCACGAAAACAACGCGTACCGAATCGGACCAAAACCCTTACTTATAACATTAGAAATTTTAAGTAATCGCGCCCCAAGTCGACTTAAATCTCTACTCCACAAAGCTCGCACCTTCATCGGACTAGCAACCGCTTCCGCCGCCTCGTCAGCTGCTCCTAAATCCCCTGCCGCCATGGACGATCTCCAAGGACCGCTCAGGACCAAGGTCTGCATCATCGGAAGTGGCCCCGCCGCGCACACTGCCGCAATCTACGCCGCCAGGGCTGAGCTGAGGCCGATCCTCTTCGAAGGCTGGATGGCCAACGATATCGCCCCAGGCGGCCAGCTTACCACCACCTCAGACGTCGAGAACTTCCCGGGATTCCCTCAAGGCATCCAAGGGATCGAGCTAATGGATAAGTGCCGCGCTCAATCAGCGAAATTCGGGACACAGATCTTCACTGAAACTGTTAACAAAGTCGATTTCAAAACGACTCCGTTTAAGGTAATTTATGTTGAGATTGAAAACTTTTCAAGCTATCATTTTTATTTGTTTATATGCTAATAAGATTAATTTAATAGGTTGTTACAGATTCTAGAATTGTTATAGCCGATTCAGTGATAGTAGCAACCGGTGCAGTAGCACAAAGGCTGGCTTTTCCTGGTTCCGGTGAAGGTGTTGGAGGGTTCTGGAACCGAGGGGTTTCAGCTTGCGCGGTCTGTGATGGCGCGGCGCCCATTTTCCGTAACAAACCCTTGGCTGTGATTGGTGGTGGTGACTCTGCTATGGAGGAAGCGACATTCTTGACCAAATATGGTTCGAAAGTGTACATTATTCACAGGAGGAACACGTTTAGAGCTTCCAAGATAATGCAGCAACGGGCGTTGTCGAACCCGAAAATCGAGGTGTTGTGGAACTCTGCCGTCCTGGAGGCTAACGGAGATAAGACGTTGAGTGGGTTGAAGGTGAAGAATGTGGTGAATGGAGAGGTTTTGGATTTGGAAGTCAATGGATTGTTCTTTGCTATTGGACATGAGCCTGCTACCAAGTTCTTGGATGGGCAACTTGAGCTTGATTCTGACGGCTACGTTGTGACGAAACCGGGGACGACATTAACGAGCATTCATGGAGTTTTCGCTGCTGGTGATGTCCAAGACAAGAAATACCGGCAGGCTGTTACCGCTGCTGGCTCTGGTTAGTATACTTTTTATCTGTCTCTCTGTTTATATAACTAAATGCTGTCTTGTGCTAAATGTGAAATTGTTCCTTAATATAACTGTATATTATGCTATGAAATGGCTGAAAATGATTCTTTAAACCCTTAAGAAAGACTCACATTATTGTTGGATTTTTATGGTGTTAATTTTCTCTAATAAGACATTGGAGTGGTCATCTGTCAATTCAACATTTTCTAAAGCTACGTTTGAACTTGGAAATGCCTTAACTGCTGTTAAATTAAGCCCTTAAACTTAAAAATTGCTTAACTCCTGTTAAATCAAGCCTTCTCGGAGCCTATAGATAAACCATGACCTTCAGCTTTTAACTGAGGAGCCGTGTACACTGTCTATCTTTGTATCTGGCTTTAAAAATATTAATAATAATAAAAATGACTACTGGGAATGGAGAAAATGATTTAACTTACCGATTCTGTACCTGTTTTGAATGATTGGCTTGCTCTTTTTTCATTTGAACTTCGCTTTCTGGAAATGTATAAACTGGAAATAAGGTTGTTTGCTAAATGGTAAACCGATATACAAAGTGTGGTTATTTTCATGATCTCTAATTGTACATCTTGAAAATAGTATTTTCTCAGCCATGCAAGGGTTTAAAGATGGCCTAGAATATATCTCCCTGGCTCTTTAATCACGGTAGTGATATTTTTGGTTTACAATGATACAGGGTGTATGGCTGCATTGGATGCAGAACATTATTTACAAGAGATTGGATCTGAAGAGGGTAAGACCGATTGACTACAAAGGTTGCGACCTAAGATTTAGAAGATTGTAATGAAATACTTAGTAGATTTAATCAATTTGAAGTTTGCTAGGCAAGGCAGCTATTACCGTATGCATTTGAAGTGGTTTATTATTTCCTGAAGAATTAGATTCTACTTTTTGTGATATTGTTCTATTATTTGGTTTCCACCTGAATATTATGAATGAAGTGGTGGATATATCTCCTGTATGCATTTCAATGGTGGATAATAATATATATTATTATACATGTACTTAATCATGTAGTTTAACAAAATCCTACGATGTATCTTAAATATGTAGTGTCAAAGTCTTAGGTCGGATAGGATAGGATTAGGTATGCCTAACTATATACTCCTTCCTGTCTTAAATTAAATATTAATCTAGCGGATTTCATACAAATCAATAAAGATGTTTTTTAGTTCATTTTTCAACATAATTATGATTGTATAGAGTGAAAAATCCTAATAGGAATATATGGGTGAAGATGGTGAAATTGGTGAGGGAGAATATATGGGGACATGAGGGTGAAGATGATGAAGGTGGTGAGGGTATAATGGAAAACATAATTAATGTTTTTTAAATTTGTTAAAATTTGTATCTAATTTGAGACAAAAAATTATGTTTATATTAACATTTAATTTGAGACGGAAAGAGTATATCGAGTGTAATATTGCACTCCCATTCTTCTCAAGTTTTATTTACTTTGGGAAATCCTAAAACCATACACACAGGTTTTTAGGATAGACTTTCTAAGAATGAGAATAATTCTTTTCTTAATCCTTGGTTGAAGATTCCTTGATAGGAATATAGAATCAGTAGACATTATGAATTTAATAATAATAATGCTTAGTTGCAAAACTTTAATCAAGTTTCGTTTATGCCAGCCGAACTAAGTACCAACCATAAGTAGTCAAAAAAAAAAGTACCAACCATATATAGCCCAATGATACAAATTAAAGATGGTCTTCGTCCTTAGAATCTTCCAATATTTTATTTCCATCGTATCATATATCCATACATATATTATATTATTTTATTTGGCAATCTTGAATTGTTTCAATAGTAGATTTTATTATTTTTTTTTTTATTGATAACCGGCGATTTCATTAATTTAATCCAATCCGACAACAAAATATAAAGAAGAAGGCAATCGACCTCCCCCATTCGATTTTAAACTTACTAGCGAATGGATAAGTCGATTGTTTCTTCTTCATGTGAAGACAAAAGTGCAGGTATTAATCCTAAGGCTAACTGTTTTATCCTAGCAAATGTACTCCTACATGGCAAAAAACAAGAGCCATTACTATTAATTTCATTAACAATGATTAAAGCATCAGATTCAATAATGACTCTTTCAATGTCGACTGATTGAGCTAACAAAATCCCTTGGTGAATGGCACTGGCTTCGGTGAGATAAACATCCGGCAAACCGTCCTGGTATGCATATTGGCAAGAAATTGTTTCGGCTAAATGATTTCTCATAACAGTTCCTAATCCCCATTTGCCTTGTTCTGAGAATATAGTCGCGTCGCAATTCATTTTCATTACCCCTTCAGGAGGTCAAGTCCAATTCAAATGAGCTGTAGAAGTTGGTTCTCTGAGAAGGTTTATGATGTTTGCAGCTTTCAGGTCCAAAGCGATATGAATTACCTGAGTGACTGCTGTAAAAGGCATGTTGCCTATAGCCTTTTTCCACACCTTGATGTAATTTTTCCATATGTACCAGAGGATAGTATTAAATGTTTGCTATTTTTCACAATCCAGTAAATGAAATATCCGGAAGTACCACAAGATGAAATTTTCATTAGACCATTCCAAAACATTAACAGATGGGAAAAATATCTTCCATACTCGAGTAGTCCATGGACAATCCATAAATAAGTGTGCTTGGCTCTCAGGAGCAGAATCGCATACAGGACAAACATTGATAATGTCGACTTTTCTCTTGATTAAGTTATCGCATGTTGGTAGGCTTTGATGTCCCACTTACCACAAAAAGATTCTAACTCTAGGCAATACATCTAAGTTCCAAATCAGCTTCCAAAAGAAAGGAAAGAAGATCTTACCGAATAAGAGGATAACAAGCTTGTGGCTATGTGATAGGCACTCCTGACCGTAAAGTTACGGTTCTTAGTGCTTGTCCATGCTAGCGTATCATCATGATATGGAGAGATAGGGATCAAAGATATTAAATTAGTCTTTTGAGCACTCAGAACTGATCTAAGAAGAGGTTGATTCCATATTTTTGAAGGTTGGTCGATGATCTGACTAACTCTGCCAATCCCATTAGCAAAAAGCGCTTGCCGTTCTGCTTCTGAAAGATTGATCCCATGAGTCCAATTATCTTCTCTAATTCTAATTGAGTTTCCATCTCCAATAATCCACGATCCACCTTTTAAGATAGTTGCTCTATCCTCTAAGATGCTTCTCCAAATCAAGGATGGGTTGCTGCCAATTCCAGCCTCCAAAAAGGTAGAAAAGGGATAGTATTTTGCTCGAAGGCACCTGGCGAGTAGTGAATTCGGACATTGAATCAACCTCCAACCTTGCTTTGCGAGCATCGCCAGATTGAAAGCCTTGAGATTACGGAAGCCCAATCCTCCATCATTCTTTGACGCTATTACAGTATCACATCCAACCCATCTTATTTTCCTTTTCCCATTCCACCAGAACGTTCGTATAGTAGTCTCGATTTCCTTGATGACTGCGATAGGAATGCTAAAGCATCCCATTGCATAAGTTGGCAAGGCCAGAATGACTGCTTTAATTAAAATAGATTTGCCAGCTTTCGAAAGGAATCGAGTGGACCAGAGATTGAGTTTTTTCCAGACTCTATCTCTTGAATAGTAAGGATTTCTTTCACTCTTCTTCTTGCGTCTCGGCAAGTGTTGGGGCTAAAGTACACACCTGATTTTCCGTTGTTGATTAGTTGACCTGAGGCTCTTTCGTACAATCAAAATACATCTTTTAGAGCTTTAACCTCCTCAACAGTCGCCTTTACAAAGAAAAGACTGCCATCTTGATGGAGTCCTCTTTCTGGTGTGAATGATCTACTCCGATTGCCATTGATAATAACTAAATATTTCACCGATGTGACACATTTCATGATCCGAGAAACCCATTGATGAGAGAAACCCAGTTTTATCATTATCTCACGCAAGTAAATCCATTCCACGCGGTCAAAAGCCTTCATCATATCAGTTTTAATAGCGCACCAGCCTGTTTTGCCGGATTTGTGCTTGATCGTATGAGTGATCTCATAAGCAAGGACAACATTATCGAAGATAAGACGTCCCGGTAGAAATGCATATTGGTTTGGTGAAATCACTTTCTGAAGAATAGCTTTTAACCTTTCAGTAAGCACTTTCGAAGTCAGCTTGTAAATCATGTTCCACAAATTGATCGGTCTGAATTGCTGCATAGACTCTGGCGATTTAACTTTAAGGATAAGCACAATCAGTGAGTGGTTGAAATCACCCAGAACTTCACCATCATTTAAGAAATCGTTAATTCTCTTACTTATTTCATCTTTGATATGCTGCCAATGAGACTTGAAAAAACCAGCTGAGAATCCATCGATACCAGGAGATTTATTGGTGTGGGATTCAAAAAGAGCTTCTGTTACTTCCTCAGTCAAGATTGGAGAGGTAAGGCTGAGATTATCTTCACTTGCAACCCTATTTTCCAAGCAATTCAATACATCACATAAATCTGCCCCGGATGGGTTCTGAGAAGCATAAAGATCAGAGAAAAAGTCGGTGGCAATCCTTGCAATTGAATGCTGATCTATTACCCAGGCTCCGAAAGTATCCTTCAGCTTCTCAATTCTATTTTTTCTCCAACGATTTGAGGCTGTGGAATGGAAGTATTGGGTGTTTTTGTCGCCCTCTCCTAGCCAATGGGCTTTTGCTCGTTGGCTCCAATAATCAGATTCTTCCCGGTTCAGTTGACTCAACTTCGTCTGCAGTTGAAAGAGTTTTTTTCTGTCTGCTTCAGTTTTGAGAGTTGAAGGAATGGATTCAATCTGAGATTGCTTCTCTCTAATCTTTTTGTCGAAGTTCAGAGGATGCCTGCTGTGCCAAATGATTAAGGAATTTCTACAAGAGGATAATTTCTCCCAGCAGGCCCTAAGGGATGTTGTTGTACCCGTTCTTCTCCATTCATTAAGAACTTGCTTTAAACACTCTTCATCTTTACCCCAGCAATTATTATACCTGAAATTGCACCAGTTCTGAGAATTTGGGGTACCTCGTAGATGTACTACAATAGGCATATGGTCAGACTGGAAGTCTGTGTAATTTTATACTTCTGCTGCAGGGAACATTTTCGCCCAATCCTTGTTTGTTAAGGCTCTGTCCAATCTGGATTGGATGAATACTTCTGAACCTCTGGTGCTTCTCTAAGTAAAAGAGTTTCCTAAGAATGGTATATCAGAGAGACCGCAGTCGCTTATTGCCAAACGAAATACTGCAAGCTGGGATAGAGTTTTAGGATTACCTTCTTGTTTCTCAAAGTTATCTAAAATCATGTTGAAATCCCCCAACAACATCCAAGGTAGCGAATTCAGTGGAAGGAGATCAAGAAGCAATTTTTTGGTCTTCCATTTGTTTTTCGCTTTTGGCCATCCATAAATCCCTGTTATCCTCCACTTCTGATCAACGACAACATCTATGTGATTTTTTGAGAAATACATTATGTCAACAGTAACATCGTCCGCCCACATCAAAGCCAAACCTCCATTGAAGCCAGTCCTGTTTAAATCACGATCAACAGCAAAACAGCCTGACAACTGTAATCTATTTCTAATATAATCTAATTCTGATGCTAGCTTCTTTGTTTTCGAAACGAAAATCAAAGAGGGCTGAAAAACTGTCTGAAATTTCTTCAGAGCTTGAACTTTGTAAGGATTGTCCAAACCCCTACAGTTCCAGGCTAGAGCATTCATTGTTGTTGGCGGGAGTGGTCCTTACCACTCGCCGCTGGATTACCAGTAATACAGGCATTTCCCAGATTATTGGATGATATAACCAAAGGAGAATTCTGTATAACCAGAGTTTTTGACGCACCTTTAGAATACTTGCTTTTGGGGATTTTTGCTTTCCCTTCCTCATTCTGGGGTTTTTTTATCTTTGATTTCTTTGGCTTCTTCGTCGACGAGTTCGCCGGAGCCGAAGGTGAGGCGTGTTTGATAGCAAAATCTCTGATTGTCGACATTGAAAGATCAGATATTAGATGGGCTTTTGAGGCTGCTTTGCTAATCTGATGGGCTTCCAAAAATGCTAAGTCTGCTTGGCGCTCTGTTGCAACCCTAAGGGTTCTTTCTGCTAGAAGATTAACAGGGTCAACTTTTTTAGGCTTTTGTTGGCCTGCGTAGCACTATTTTCCAAAAACTCCAGTGTGCCTTTTCTACGGGCTGCTTTCCCAAGCCTTCTTTCGATATCATAATCTAACGGATCCGCTGGTTCTAATATGGCGTCTCTTTTACCTAACTAGGCCGAGCTAGGCTGAGGGGAAAAGCCTATGTTGTCACTAGCTGTATTGAGATCAACTTCTGTTCTCTTGTCAGACAACAAATGAGCTAAATTGCCGGCTGAAAGGACCTGTTCTGAATCACCCACCTCTTCCAATTGTACTTCCTCCGAGAATCGAGCCCTTTCTTTTTCCTTACCTACTGGATTATTGGAGAAACCATAGTGACTTTTTGTGGAGCCACCCTTCGCCGCCGGTATTCCGCTTGCCTTCAGCCAATTTTCATATTGAAAATTTGGCCTTCTATCATTTCATCTGCCTTTCAAATTGCATTCAGAGGTTTTGTGATCTAGTTTGCCACAAAAAAAAAAACAGAAATCAGGCAATCGCTCATACTTGACCGTAACATGATCTGGTAATTACAGTAGTAGCAATTAACTATAGGGGCTACTGACTTATTAATTTTTTGCAAATCGGAATTTTTGTCGGGAAACAAATTCGGGCGGTTTGGTAAATTGGGGTTTGGGAGTATTTTCTCTCTCATCTCTCTATTTTATTTTCGTAAATTTTATTGTAGAATCGAATTTCAATAGGTGTGTATTAATCTTTTATTTTATATATCTTATACAATGAAATAAGTATTTAATATATTATAATTTTTAAACTATTTATAATTAACCAGTCACGACATAATCGAATGGTTAAGACATTTGTCTTCTTTCTTGAAGTTGAAGGCTCGATCCCGCTAGGACCATATAAAAAAAAATTATTTATAATTTATTTATTATATATTTATAATTAAAGTCCACAAATACTATAATTTTATTTTAGTTTTCTTCGAATCCAATATTTTACATAAAATTTGAATTATTTTAATAGATATTATTAGTTATATAAATGATCATTTAAAATATTTAATTTTTTAAAAATACAACATAAGAGGTTCTGACTCGTTAATTAATATTTTTTTGTTTTTTGGTAAAGTACTCACACTAACTTTTCAAAAAATTTATTTTATTTTATGTTTGTCTAAATTTCAATTGTGGAGTACAGAAACTAGTGCGTAAATAGTCTTTGGTGGCTCGGGCAAGCAAAGAATTAGTGTTACTTTAATTTAACAACCCACCGAATTTTTGCTTATTTGTGAAGAAACAGTTGCTATTCATTACGATTTGATAAGAAATTAGTGGTAGGAATTAATTATACAGTTAATCACTATACCTGGCACCACCAAATCTATAAGATATATGTATAATTTTTTTTCATTTTTCAATTTACAAAAGATATATATAAATTACATGAATTTTTCAACTGTATATCTAAATTATTTAGCTTTTTGTTCTTAAAATTACTTCTAATTTCGAGCTCTAATTATCCCTAGCTTCGACGAGGGAGGACCATATAATATAGTTTATTTAACAGCGATATACATTTCAATTATTATTATAATTCGATTCTATTTTCATTAAATTATATATAAAAGGAAAAATCTCAATTTAGAAGAAGTATGACCTATGAGTGTCGAAATGACGTGGTGAATTTATATATTCTTACTACATTAATTATACTAATTCATATGATTATTATAATCACCTAAAGCTTAAAGGCCTTTTTCTTTTTTTTTCTTTTTGTAATTTATAACGTGATCACTACTTTTTTATTTTCTTTTTTTGATAATACGTGATTACTACTTAAGTGAGTAGTGTTTAATGGATTTTAAATCCTTGAAAGCTCAGTTTAATTATATATGTGAGAAATCTGTTGTCGGCGTCTTCCAATTGGTTTGTTTAGTAGAAAACAAGAAAAAGGGCATGACCTAAAGTCAAGTTCTAATGAAGTACCTGCTTGATGATGTGCACGGAGGAGACATGATTGTTGAATTCATCCAAAATCGAAATTCATCAAATTCGACAGACATAAAATTGTCAAAATTGGAAATTTACGCAAACCGTTTCGTTTGAGGTTCAAACTATCAATTTCTTGTAAGAATAAAGTAGCGATGTACATATTATCGCTTTATTAATTGTGACAAGGGTAATTAGCAGTAATAGTGAAATTTTGGCCAACAAATTTGGTGGAGAAATCTTGGGCTTTTTTATTTTTATTTTTAAGGTTAGTGGTGACCACATTTTACCATACTGTTATTATTGGTTTGACTTTGTAGGTCACAAAACAATTATTAAATCAAAAGATTCGTCTACGGAATATCAGATTTCCCCATCATCATCGTCAATCTTTCATTTACTGTGGACTACTTAACTTGTGGCTTAAGCTGGCTGCTGGTAACTTTGATGGTCATTAGTGATTTCTCCAATCGATAGGGAAAATCCGATCCCCACAAATCCTGCCCTGAATAATACTCGCTACCCGGTTTTCCATAGAGTATTATAAGGCAAGTTAGCTCCTAAAAAATTTTGGACAGGGAGAAAGTCGCTTATGTCATATAAATTATTGAATTGAATTAATATATTATTAGTTCATTAAAAATATATTGAATCATAATTGAAAAATGACAATTATACAGTATTACATTTTCATTTAAACGTTAATCAAATATATTATTATCGTAACCTCAAAAAAGAGATATTATTATCGTGATCATTAACTAACCAATCATATCTCGTTTTATTTCTATTTTAAACTATTTAATTAATTTTTTTTGAGGTTATTAATTACTTTAGCTAATGAAATTGAAATGACTTCACTGGATCTTTGCATTATTGGTGCAACATTAGCCGAAAACAACGAGCAAGATAGTTGACAGCTTGGACTGGCTAGTTGGACCAGAGTGGGACACGTGTCCCTTTGTGGACCCCACTCCCTGAACGTACGAACGGAAATCCTAGCTGGCACTCATACACACGTAATGTCGCCAGGTATCCCTCCTCTACTAAACTTTTGCTAAAAAAACAAAATAACTTCAAAAAAGAGATAATTAAAGTTGTTTAATTAAAAACTCTAGCCATATACTTTTTGTATTGCGTTTTTTTTTTTCCTTTTAAATCTATATAGATATTCATATCACTAAAATATTTTTAAATTTTTATTTTTCAAAAATTATTTTGTCTTTTATTTTTTATTTCGTTAAACTATAACTATATGATCTTTCGATATTAATGTCCGTCAAATTCAAAATATTAATTTAACTAATAAAAACGTGGCATAAAAAATCCACCTCATTTTACATAACTACATTTATGGACCAATAGACATTAACATGTTGGAGATTAAAATTCACCTTCTTCAATTTTTAAGACACTCTTACAAACAAACAAATCACCAGACCAACCACTACCGTCGCCGCCCTCCACCTCTTCTTCCACGACTTTCTCCTCA
>NW_027266474.1:0-84993 GCF_046630445.1 Rutidosis leptorrhynchoides | reverse complement strand
CCTCAAAAGCATCACAACAAGAAGAAACTGGTATAAAAGTCTCTCATATCTTAGATAGTGAAGACTCAATAGTGTTCAATAAAGACATCAACAATAGAGGGTCAGACGATGAATAAGAATGGCATAATGATGAAGACAATAAAGAAGTCATAAAGATATTCGGTCAAAAAATCAACATGAACAAAGCCGGAAGGGAACGAACGCTCAAGAGATAGACAACTACATTAAATCACTCATAAAACCAAAACTGAAGAATCAAAAGGACACAACTGTACGAAAAGACAAAGTAGATAATGATAGGGAACTTTTGTGTATGTCATCACAAAGTCTTGAAAAAGAAAATAGTTTGTTGATCGAAGAAAATAAAAAACTGAAGAATCAAAAGGACACAATTGTACGAAAAATAAGAAGATTTAATCAACAATAGAGATGAAGAGTTTCAACAAGAACTTGCAAAGCAAGAAGCAAACTTCACAGAAAAATGGTACACACTGGAACTTGATAAGGATAAGCAGGTACATGATCTTAGAAACCAGTTAGAAGCAACTATTCAAGAATATGAGTCACTGATCAACAAACGAGATGATAATTTCAGCAAGACTTCATAGATCAAGAGAATGAGTTTATTGAGAAATGGTATACATTGGAGCTTGATTTGAATAAACAAATACGTAATTTTCATGAGCAGCTAAGAATTACTACAAAGCAAAAGGATGAAGAGCGGTTTATAATAGATTCAGAGCAAGAAGACAAACCAGACAAGGGAAAGAATATCTTGGAGGATGATAAAGGATACAACTTCAACAACTATATCTTGAGTTAAGATCAACAATAACTAAAGACAAGAGGCAACTCAAGACATACGTCAAAAAGGTCTCTAGAAGATCTGAATACGATGGGATATCGTAATAAGAAGAAAGGGAAAGAAGTAGAATGGTTCTTGAATTAGCGATTGTAGCATGCATATGACAAGTAAGAGTCAATCCTAAAAGAATGTTGCAACATAGAAGGACCAAGCTGATCATTGCATCAAAAAGGAGAAGATGTTGCAAGTGAGCAAAACAAAGAAATGTGACATAGACTCGAGCAGTAACTACTCAACAAGTGATTACCACAGGAATAATAAAGTTGATGAAGGAGTCATTAAAGCAGTAGCAAGAGAAGATTCAGACAATATTGACGAATTTAAAGAAGATACTAGTCATTCGACTTCGACAGATTCTCAAAGTTCAATAAGTACATGAGATAAAGATTCTAAAATTGAATATTGTAATTTAGAAAAATTTTTATACTCTCTTATTATGCAAATAAATTTTATGAACAATAATTTACTTGAAAGGCTCGTAAATGTAGAAAATAATTATTTTAGAGCAGAAGTCAAAGAAAATACTGAGCTAAAAAGGAAAGTAGAAATGTTAGAACTTAAATTGAGCAAAAAGGAAGAGAAACTGCTGAAGTACAAAGAACATCTCAAGAAACTCAAGACACAATCTCTAGTACCAATGACATCGTACAAAATGAAAGAAGATCTTATGCAAGGAAGAAAGCTAATCAACGAAGGAATCAAACACCACTCATGAAGGAGAAAATGAAAGTTATTTGTCATCATTGTGGAATATCTGGTCATATCTAACCACATTGTCACAAGTTCATAGATCAACCCCATCAAAAAGGAGAACGGCGGATACCACTACAAACTCCTCGAGTAAAGGTTTACCTACAAGAAAATGATCATACCAGAGTTGAAAAGTACAAAGACAAGCACCAGGGGATGACAAGAAGTGACCCATACTCCACAAGAGAGCACCAATGAGAGGAAGAATAAAAGATGAACGAAACAATTATCAAAAGAATTTGAGAAATACATCTTGTACCAACTCGATAAGTAGACATCAAAATAAGATTTGGATCCAAAAAGATCTTATTCTCCACCACGTTTCTTAAAATCCCCCAAAGAATCAACAAGAAGAGGAAGAGAAAAATGAGTTCAAATGAAACTTGAACAATTTTGGTTCAGACAATACACATCAAGAGAATACAATCAAGAATGTCAGGGATGAAACTAAGAAATCAAGCTTATCAAATGAAGATCAACCAGGCATAAATAGCTCTACTGATTTGTCATACAAGGAAAATGGATGAATCAAAAGGACAATTATCATATGAAGAACTACAGCCGGATTATAAAATAAATGCAACTTCTAAGCAACAATTAGTAGATGTGCACGCAAAATCCTTAGTTGAAAAAGGTTTCGGAACTTTTCAAAAATAGGAGTTTATAGGATATAAATAAAATATACATAAAAAAGGTATATATATATATACAAAATAATTTTTTTTTTTTTAAAAAATACATAATAATCTAAAGATAAGTGGTTCTATATCACCAATATATGTTTTGCAAAAGTAAAAGAAGAAAAGTTATTGGTTTGATACAAACAACAGATTTTGTAGCGGCAAATGAAGGATCTACTTAGAAGCGACGAGTTCATCATAGGATGTTGATGTGTAGGGTGAGTAAATTTTACTGTCTATTAGCATCTTCAAGTCGTTATGGATATTTACACGATGGTTGTACTCTTGTTTTAAGACTATACCTCAAGTTCATTTAATGCTTATTCATTCCCTCTTTGGCTTTTTAGCCAAAAAGGGAGAGAAAATTAAGGGGTAAGGGTCATATGTAGTTTCGGGTTCATTTTGTCAAAATGTGCCAAATGGAGAGATTGTGAATGCATCCTATATCAAGGATTTTTATGACTTGATTATAGACATTTATATTGTCACTTTTTGATATGGTTAGTTAGTTAAAAGTAGGATTAATAATTGTAAAACTTTGCAATTTGCATAAGTCATGAAATAAATTAGTAGTAGGTTAGACTTAATTAAATAAAGAATGGTATCACAAAGGTGTTTTAGTATAATTCATGTTAAAATAAATAATGAAATCATTAATGTTGCAGGAGATAAAAAACTTGTATAAAGAATTGTCACTAGGATTGCCATGATGGAGAGATCAATGGATGAGGATTAAGTCACAAAGATAGCCAAGTTGAAATACTTCAATAGACAAGATCTGATTAAAACAATTAATCAAGATTGATGAAGTGGCAAGATCAAAAGCTGAAAATTAAAGATGTGTTCTACAAGAAAAAGATCAGAAAAGATTGAAGTTATGAAGTAGAAAAGGAAATTGGATCAAGGTATTAAAAAGAAAACAAATTAAGCATCTATTTCTATTATTCTTGATAATATATATATACATATATATATAAATATATATTTATATATGGAATTTCAATTCAGAATCAAGGAGATTAGAAAATCAAATTGTTTTGACTCTTGCTAATTGAGTGACGAGCAAGGCAAAAAGAAAAGTGTGCACCTCAAGTAAACTTCAGGTAAGGAAACTAATTTTCTAATTACGATTTGGTACATATTATATCAGGATCTATAATTCAAGACTAAGGAGTAGCGACCAAGACAAGGAGCATCTTTAAAAGGAGGAAGAGGTTCCATCATACCTCTTTGCACAAACAGCGCACAAGGAGGAAGATAGAGTGGTGTCCATTTCACTCTACCCTTTGTTTATTGCCATAGGTAATCCAAATTCAAAGAGTGGTGTGTAAAGATCGAGAGTACTAGCCGGTCGTGGGTTAGTTTGGTAAGGTCCTTGAATAGGTTGGTCCTAGGTCTAGAATTTACATAGGAGATAATCGAATTACGAACAATAGTCTTGACGTATGGCTTGTACACGCATCTGAGTAATTCGGGTTATATTACTCTCCCCATTGTAAGCAACTTCTACCCAACCCTTTTGGTCCGCGGACTTAGGTGCTGGCTATTTTTTTCGTATTGAATCTCTCGGGTATAATCTCTACTATTCTTGTTTTGTTTAATCTATCTTGTGCAAAAAACTACAACATTTATATGCTCCATCAGATCTTTAGATCACCAGATCTAGAGATTCACTTATCAACAACTTTTGCTAACGTGTCTGATAGGCACTAACTCAGTATCCACTTGACTAAGTTGGTTCGACACTTGAAGCGCACTAACTCAGGATCAGATTGATTGAGTTAGTTCGATACTTGGAACGCTTAGTCACGATCTACATCGTCATTCAGAAGAAGGACTTAGGCGTCATCAACTTATTCGACTAAGGTACATCTGCAGGAGCTTAGGAGTCCACTGTAAGTCTAGTTCAGTTCCTACTGAACTATCACTTGTTTTATACTGCATTTAGTTTGTTTGTAAGTTGTAGTTGATTTGTAAGTACTGGTTCAGTTGCTACCGACCAGGTACTGATTTATCTTATGCAATTTATTATACTTTGTATTGTCTTTTGATTATTAGATATAGACTGTGTTAGGTTGTACCGTACTATTTCTTTACATTTATAATACTTAGATTGTTATCTAGTTGTTTAACTGTTTGGATAGTACTGATAGTTTATTCGCTGTTGATTAGTATCTAGCTTAAGAATAGGATTTCATATATGTGTTGAGTTTATTCTTAAGCATATCTTTTGTACATCTAATAATCACTTTGATAAAACTGAGATATATATAATTGATTGACAGATTAGGGTTGAGTTGTAACTGGTTAAGTTGCCTCTTAGTTGACTTAGTCGAAAATAGTTAGAGAAATCAAATTTCATTTATTAACTTACCCCGAACTATTCCCAATGGAAGTCCTTCACGGCCCGGCTGACACTTTTCCAGTTAATTCCATTCGGGTCAACCCTAGTCTCGAAACTCTCCTGAATGATATGAGAGATCTTCTTTGAAGGATGCAAGCTATGGATAAAATAAGAAAAAAGAGTTACTTGTTCTAAACATTAATCAATTAAATAATATAAATAAAGACAAAAAAATTACCTGCTATGGGCGTCAATGTGAATGGGGATGCGTACAATTTTAGTATGCGGTGCAACAAGAGGAACGACCGATGGATCAGCTGAAGTACTCTCGGGGGTGGAAGACCTGCGACTAGGTCTCGAGCCGGAAGTAGGACCTGGTACACTCTAAAATACGCTACGGGCCAAATCATCGGTAGGCTGTCCAGATGGCCCGTATCCGCGAGATCCCATGGCGGCTAGGGATGGCGTGTGATAGTCATCCTCTATATCCTCATCGTCCTGATGATAGTCATGCTGTTTCGAAAATTGAGTCAGAGGTGGGACAATCGGAGGAGGATTACGACCTTTACAACCTCCACCTCTAGCAGGTGGCAGTGGCTGACCACGTCCATTACCACAATCAATTTGCATACATAATAACACATGTGATATTATCAAAATCAACCATTAATTATTGTTTCACATAAAAAATACCTTCGTATCTATAAGAGTCAATATAAGAGTCATGTAAGTGATCCAACAATTTAAAATGTCAAATTACAATAAAAAGACAAATATGAAAAGAACAACAGTCTAATCACTATCACTATCACAGTTGTTTCCCGATTCATCGTCGTCTTCTAAAGTGTTCGTCTCTGTTGAGTAATCCAGTTCTGAATCGACTTCCTCACCATTGTCTAAATCTACAAGCTCATGATTTTCTTGTTGAACCACGAGATGGACTACTTGTTCTACAACATCTTCAACAAAAGTGTTTAGACCATCCGCTCTTCATCTTCTTGTACTTCCATGTCGATTAAAGTACCCTTAGTGTCTTCTTCTTGGTCATCTAGATAAACTCTTGGTACAATCTTACAGACAGCCAACCAATCTGCATTTGCTCATGTCAAGCTTGGATAAGGCAAGTATGTAACTTGAGAAGCTTGGCTAGCCAATGCAAATGTCATATTTAGCATCGAGTATTGTATTATACCAAGAACATTTAAAGAGTACTGTGTGTTTAATGGGGAGAGCTGGGTACTCAACTTCTATGATTTCCTCCAACTGCCCATAGAAATTCGTCCTACCCTTGATGCAAACCCCATTGTTAATAAGAGTAACATTTCCCGATGAAGAGGACGATGTCTTAAATTTGTAACCATTGAAAAAGTATGTATTGAATTTTTTTGCTTGTCTTAACGGCCCCTTAGACAGATCATTTATGAATTTGTTTTAATGGGGTTTTGTTCTCCCTACAATGATTAGGGAAAAATACGTCACCTATATATTAAATTAAGTAAAATAAATAAAATATGTCTGATGATCTATACTTACATATAATTGGAACCACCTAGCGGGATTTTCCTCCAACCACTCATTCACTTGTTCATCACTGAGTCGGGGATTTAAACGTCATAGCTCACTCTTACGTCGACTTCATTACTATAAAGAATAAAAGTTGTTAGTAGTTGAATAATTATCAGGGACTGGAGTGAGAGTTATTTCAATTAACTTACTCCGTATATGGTTGCACCTCGGGACAATTCAATAGAATATAAGTACGAGCAGTTTTAGCCTCCTCGAAAGTCAAGAACCTTTTTTCTTTCTTCGATGTTGTCCGGCTCGGATAGGTGAAAATTGACAAGTTCCCTTCAATATCGTAAACTAATCCACCATCCCAATTCCTCGCGATTCGTCGACTTTTTGTCGGGGCATCGATATCGAAATAATGCTGACAAAAGGTCGCTGCTTCCTCAACTAAGTAGGAATTTCGAAAGTAGCCTTCCACTTTAACCTTATTCTTGAAGTTATTTTTAAGTTTTCGGAAGAATCTATAATTGAATGAAATAAAAAGAGAATGATAAGAGGGAATATCTTATAGAAATAAATAGTATAGAATTGATTATCTATAGAATGTACCTCTCAAATGGATACATCCAATGATATTGCACCGGTCCTGCGATCATTGCTTCGTAAGGAAGATGAACTGGGAGGTGCTCCATCGAGTCGAAGCATTTGAGAGGGAATATCTTCTCCAACTTATAAATAATTTCCGCAATCACCTCTTCCAAATTCTTCATGTTTCCGACGCTTACTTTTCTATACAACAAATGCTTAAAGAATAAGCTCCACTCGGTGATTGCTTCCCAAACATTAGTACGGAGCAACTCATGAAATGCAATTGGCATTAGTCGTTTCATAAAGACGTGTGCGTCGTGACTCTTCAGGCCAAACAACTTGTTAGACTTCATATCTATCCTTGAACTTAGGTTTGAGACATAACTGTTGGGAAACCTAATTATGTTCACCTACTCACATACTTTCTTTCTCCCTTCCTTACCCAAGCTGTAATTAGCTTTCAGATATTTCCCACTAGCCTCATCAACGCCAAGTTCTGGTCTACAAGAATGAATTGCCACAACCATCCTTGCCTTTTTAGTATCTTTTGTCTTACCTCGAATATCCATGATGGTATTGAAGAAGTCATCGAAGAAATTCTTCTCAATATACATCACGTCGAGATTGTGATGGATAAGGAGGTGTTCTCAATATGGGAGATCCCAAAAGATACTCTTCTTTTTTGGACCTCATTTATTTTATGATTAAGCTCGATGACTTTTCTCATTCCCAAATTATCTAGCATCAACAAAGTATCCTCTCCTGTATAAATTGGAGGAGGTCCATTATTTTACTGCTCGATTCTTTCTGTATTTGCTTTTATCCTTCCGGAATGGATGATTGGGGTTAAGAAACATCATGCGACAATCGTACCAATACGTCTTCCCATAGTTTTGGAGGTAGATGGTCGGGCAACCATCCTTACAATATGGACATGCAAACTTCCCCGTTGTGGTCCATCCTAATAACATAGAATACGCCGGCAAGTCACTAACAGTCCACATTAGAGCCGCTTTCATCTGAAAATTTTCCTTCTTCGACACATCATATGTCCTAAGTCTGGTGTCCCACAAAGCTTTGAGCTCGGCTACTAGAGGCTGGAGGTAGACGTCAATACCTTACATCGAATTAGATGGACCTAGACAGATGATGGTAAGGAACATCTAATAATCTTTCACACGCATCCTAGGTGGCAGGTTGTAAGGAGTAACGATGACTGACCATGAAGAGTACTGCTTCCCCGTAGCTCCAAAGGGGCTAAATCCGTCCGTGCACAGTCCTAGACGGACGTTACGATTCTCTTCGCCAAACTCAGGGAATTTTTCATTAAAGTGCTTCCAAGCTTTGGAATCAGACGGATGACACATTTCATTGCCCACTTGAGTGTGTTTGTCATGCCATCTTATATGCTTAGCCGTTGCCCTCGAGTAGTACAACCTTTGGAGCCGCGGGGTAAGGGAGAAATAGCACATCTTCTTCTGTGGAATTTTATCCCTCTTGTATAGGGTAGTATCCCTTTAGTCTGTCGAATCTTTGGGGTGCTGTCACCACCCTCACTTCTCCTCTTCTCATTCTCTCCTCTTCTAACTGACCCACTTCCTTGATTCTCTCTCTCTCCTATATCACCAGATTGCTTTCTCTTCTTATCATCCTCTCTTATTCTAACTGACCCACTTCTCTGATTCTCTTTCTCTCCTGTGCCACCAGACTTTTTCCTCTTCTTATCATCCTGATCTATTCTTCTAACTAAATCACTTTTTTTTTTCTCTCTTTCTTTTGTGCCACCAGTTTCATTTTTTTCTACATCTCTTCATCTCTTGTTCCTTCCTTAATCACCTCCTGACCACGATCAAGACCATAACTTTTATTAACTTGTTGAATCTTAAGGGCTAGTGTTGGCTCCTTCTGAACAATAGGGTTCTTCTTAGCCGCTATTTTTTTTGTTATCTTGGGAGCTGCTATTGCTGCCTGCTACAACCGACATCATTATTTTTGTTGGCTTGCATTGTTCTCTAACTAACAAAGTCCTTGCGAATTTTCCATTTCCGTTACGGAGGTCCCAATTGCCAGGAAGCTGTTCCCAGGAATTTATAATGTCCATTTGTAATATACTTGCACGAGCAGACAGGTTGTCTCCATCGAAAGCCAAAGAATCGAACCGAAATCTTGTACCGCCGCCAATCCACGTGCATGGCAGAAATTTGAGAAACCGATGACTTTTTGGAACTTCATTCAGCAAGCCCTTGGAAATATCTGAAAATACAAGGAGATAACTAAAACATAAATATAAAAGGTTCTACAACATACATATATAAACCGAAAATGGACATGAAATAGTAATCTTACTATTGCTTCTTTGATATGAAGACCATCGTTGGCTTGACTCCATGTGGTAGTCATCTCAAAATGTTGCACCATTTTGTGACCTGAAAACAAAGAAAACGAAGGACAAATAAATCAGAGAGTGCCAATTAAACCAACTACCAACAATCACAGTCGATGAACAATAGATCCTAAATGCAAATTAAGACCAAATCGATGCAAAACAGAGTGATTGAGAGTAAATGACACAACTCTTAGAAAACTTCCAAAAATATTAATTACTACACTAATGGAAAAAGATCTTTTTCCATTCCTTAAATAGCAACTACAATACTATCAATTGCATGTACATGCAACCATAAATTTATTCGTCAAAAGCACTACGCAAAATATTAAATTAACATCAAATCATTCATCCACAATACTCGCAACATGCCATAATATAAAATTGAAAGAGAAGTTTGTTGAGAAATTGTACCTTTGAAACGATTTTGATCGCCGCTCGAAGGAAAAAATTAAGAGAGAAAGAGAATGAGAGAAGGGAATTAGGGTTTGAGAAGTGAGAGCTGTGTTGTGGTCAAGATCGAGAGAGAAGATAAAAAGATAGATTATCGCATTTTCCAAGATGATAAGGGGAATCTAGAAAGTTAATTAATCATGTTCATCGATTTGACCACGGTTTTCACGGCGTGGAACTAATCAAATGTATGCACGGTTTACAAACCGTGGTGTATTATCCTTTTACACCACGCCTTTTTACCGTTCTCAAAAAACCATGGCATAAAGTATCTCACGCCACGATTTTTAACTCATGGAGGAAAAATATTACCACGCTTATAGAACCGTGACGGAAGATAGCTTTATGCCACGGTTGTTAGGCAGTGGTTACCTTTGGCGTGGCGCTAGTCCTATTTTCTACTAGTGATTTCGAGTGTTTTAAGCGGATAATGGGAATATGAGAACTTAAATGTTCATCGACATGGCCACAGTTTTGTAATAGTGGTCGTAATATACGCTCTCCACGTTTTATAAACCGTGGTGTAATCTCTTTTTACATCACGCTTATTTTTCGTTAGTAGAAAATCGTCGCGTAAAGTAGCAAACGCCACGATTTTGCATGCGTGAAGAACAGAAAACCACGCTTAGAGAAATCGTGGGCATAGTTAATTTTCCGCCACAATTTTTTCGGTCGTGGAGACCTGTGGCGGTGCTATAGTCCTACTTTTTACTAGTGTTATATGCATATCAAAGAATGTATGTAATTTGAGGAAATCATTTCTTCATTCTCAGCACGAGGATTACTGAATCCTCATTTGAGCTGATTTCACATTTTAGATAGGATACATGCACAACCTATTATATCTCGTAAACATGGAGAAAGTGATCATGAATGGTAACAGATAGTAATGAATGATCGATCCAAATGTCATAACAATATGTAAAGTGCCCGACCTTGCATTACGATTGTATTAATGAAATGATCGATACAATGTCATAAAAATATGTATACGTACGTGAACAATAAAAAATGGTCTTGATCATAAATAAATGTCTGTGGTGATCTTAGTCTAAGATTCTTAGAATGCGCAATCTCACACATACATATAGTAGCAAGTCATGTTGTTGAGGTTAGTAAATGGGCGAGATCAAATTGAGGAAACAAAGATCCGTTAAGTTCATAAGTTCATATTTAAGGGTTTTGAGTCTGGGTTTGACTGGTCCGGCTCTAAGGTCAACCCGGCCGGAACGTTGACCATGTCTAGATGTACCAAAAATAGAGAAAAAGGTTTATTATCGTAAACACGTTAACTTGCATTAAAAGAAAGATCCATTTTCAATTGAATGTTATTAATTAAAATATGGAATCTAATCAAACAGTTGTGATCGCAACAAGGCATTAAAAAATTTGCACTCACCAACCACACACACGCTTACTTGCTACTGTTTAGTTTGATGCAATAAATTAATCTTCAAATGACCACTTACTTACAAGGGAGTCTCATCTTAATCTGTCAATCAACGTCGAGACAAAATACATATGGTTATTATATGCATCCATTAAATGAGAATAGTACTAACAAAAAAAAAAGGATATTACTTTGTTATAGAATAAAAACAAAAAAGGTTGACTTCTTAGTTGCAGAAAATAATAATACATAAAAAAATAATATATACATTCATGTTTGCCTTTCAAATGGTTGACTTCTTCATCCAATTGAGAAAAGCCAAATAGAAAAATATATTTGCCGTGCTAATCTCCTCGATCAGGAAGTATTATTGGAGGGTGACTGACTAATGGCTCGTTCTTTCTGGACAAAGTCATTTAACGAATCTATGTATTTCGCAAGAGAGATTTATTATGCTTTAGTTGAGCAAGTTTATACGGTACAGTAATTACAAGACAATGTGATGGCGTTTCAAATAATGGAATACAAGGCGAAGTTTCGCGACAAAGTCGCGAAATTGTATATATATACGCAATAAATTTGACAGTTAAAAAGTCAAACACTATATAATATGATTTCTGAAAAAAGTGTATTTTATAGATTGCTTCACTGATTAGAATAATTGAAACTTGACAAAAAAAAATTTACAAAGACTTGGTTAAAGAAACATGTATGTGTATATTTAATTAGTACATACTAAATAATAAGTTTTAAATATTAAAATCAAGAGATATATCAATTAATGCAGTTATTGTGATTTGGATTGTCGATCATTATTATGGATTTACATATTAAAAAGTAATAGGTACTCGAATTCACCAAATCTACAAAAATTTATTAAAAAGAATAGAATATTCGTATAGAATTGAAAATTTTCAAAATGATATTCATTTTCTTAAAGATTAAGGTCTATAGTTTTGCTTATATTAACGATGTCACGATTCGTCCACTATTGATAGTCTTGGGACTTTAAGTTTCTGACTTCGGAGAGAGAACGTGATACGTGTCATAAAAATATCCATACTCACTTATAAAAAGAACTGCAATGACTAGTTAGGTTTATTGCATAAAGTGTAGGAGAAAATTGATTTTAACTCCAAACTTACATCCATATCAATTTTCATCTCTAATTAACTATGTTGTTAGTTGTCGTCCGGTAATATTTATAGTTACAAGATTTAAAGTTTAAGATTTATTTTTTAGGACAAACCTGAAATGACTATGATTTGATTATTTTAAAGGAATGAGATGATGATATGATATTTGTGACAAATGAGTTTGGACACACTTATTACGAGGACTATTCGGCATTTTCGAAATATATTTGGGAAAAACTGATTTTTAATTTCAAATTTACTTAATTTAAAAAAATAAAAAAATAAAGTATTGAATGAATAGAGGGAGGAATATTGTTATGTATGTGGTGTGATAAAGTTTTATGGATAGTGATATCCACTATTTATATGTGAGAGCACTTAAACTTTCCTATATATGTATATACGTAATTGCACGAAAAAGCCAAGCATGAACCGAGCAGGGCGAGAAATTATCGGTTGACACACAGAGATATAGTTTTGTCGAAACACCTATCCTAACTTTAGGGGATCAATGATGGATATGTAAATAGCGTTGGGAAGCAGCAGATAGGACTAGATTTGGAAGGAAAAAAAATACATATGGGCAAACACATTATAATACTACATCTAATAGTTGACACATTTGAACTAGTTACGCATACCAATATCATTAATTTCAATACAAAAATTATCCTTACTTTAAAATTTTAACATTTCTCTCTTTCAATTAAATTATTAATTGTATGTGGTGTAAAGTTAGTGGAGGGGTAAACATGTAAAAAGGGCATTGATATTCTCAAAACGTCAACTATTTAGAGAAAAAAAGAACAACAAAAAACGTCATCTATTTATATATGGAGAGAGTATTAGCATGAAGGAGCCATTGATAATGTCTTGGAAATATTGAGGTAATTCCTTTAGCATTGAAGGTGTCGTGACCTTGTGAGCATTAAATTTTTTGTTTCCTTCAATGTAGTTTCCGAGAGTTAGAGTGAGCGTGGAGAGTTTGTCATGAGCCGGATCCGAGTAGTCTTGAGAAGAAATGAGCCGAGGGGCCTGGGCTTGAGATGGTTGAACTTGCCATAAGCTAGGCCGAAGCTGTCTTGAGATATAGTGAGACGAAAATCATCATTGTGAGCTAAAGTGAGCTTGTTGTAATTCTTGCCTTCTTCTTCTAACATAGGAATGTTCATGTCTTGAAGAATACTTACAACCTTCTTGACTTTGTCTTTGTTAGGATCTTGAGGAAGAGAGTAAAGTGCAAAGAGGCATGTTCCTCCATCATAATGGAATGCAATGGGATAACTCTAGAGCCATCATAATCTACAAGCTAAAGTTATTGTCGTATGTGCGCTTGAACCTAATTCTCATAAGAAAGAGCCTAATGTGCTTGGCAAATTGTCACCTCCTATGATGCATCGATATTTCTCTGAGGGAATACTGCGTACCGAAAACGTACCTGGTAGCGGTACTCGTTGGAAAAGCGTCGATATTTTCGGGAGGAATTTTTATTTCAAATAATAATATTTTTATAACATAACATAAAATTTAAACTCAATTTTACTGAAATATATCATCTTTCAAACAGTTATAAGGATTTCATATACATAAATATTGATATATTACTATATTTTATACATATCAATACTGCTGATATGTATAAAATATAATAATATATCAATACCTATGTATATGAAATTAAATCTCATACCTTACCGGCCATTTTTTTGCAATTTTCCATTTCTCTATAACGATATCCCGTACCGAACCCGGACGCGTATGGCGCAACATAAGTCACCTCTAATCGTTAAATATATACCTCCTACGTCTCTAAATACATATTTTTTACGCATTTGACATACACAACTAGGTAAAAAGAACATTTACAGTATTTGGATAGAAATACCCAGACAAGAAAAATGATCATAAAATCAAACAAACCCAATCTCCAGATCTGCTCCACAACACAATCTTTAACACGTTGAGCTTTGCAAATCGCCACCGCTTTCTCCGTCTGTCCGCCGCCACCTCCACCACAACCTGATTCTTATCTCCGTCCTCAATCTCTTCATCTCAATATCTGCCATCTTCATGCAATTATGTTCTTATTTTTTCGCTTCCTCTTCCTCCAAGCTCCTAATTGTCTCCTCCAACCATCTGTTAAACGAAATTCAATTTTGTAATTTTCTTTTTAGATCTGCCATCTTCATGCCATCGATATATATTGATTTCTTTGTTTAAACGTGTTATACGTTGTTAATTAGTTGACGCGTTTCTGTAATTTTTCATTTTCATTTTCTGCCTCCGTCGTCTTCTTTAACATGAACCTGAGATTGAGCTCTTGGAATTTGTGTTTGCATTGAACGGGAGTTGTGACGGAAGGATGGAGAATTGTTTTGAATTGGATTTCTAAGTATTCCATTAGGGGGTTCGGCCGCCGAAGGACTCACGGAGTCAGAGCAGGGCATCTCTGTCCTGAGAGAGATCTGAGAATGAGTAACGAAGAAGAATAAGTAGTGAAAAGAGAGCAAAAATTAGATTTTAGTGTGCATTCCTGCGAATTGGAAAGAAAAACTTAGATTTTTCATTATGTTTAGTGAAACGAGTTGCTTTAGACAGTTGTGGTCGGAGTTGGGAGGAGGAGGGCGACCGGACGTTGTCGTGGTGGTGGATTGGAAGTAGAAAGATGAGGATGAAGAGAATTCTTTGATAAAGTTCAACGTGTCAACGAAAAAACATAAAATATAAGGACTTAAATGAATATATTTATATGAGGATAAAATGGGAAAGAAAACATAATTTTTGCTAATAAATCATGTAATTTTAGACAAAATAAGAAAATCTTAAAAACATATATTTACAGACTGAGGAAGTAATTGATCACTATTTGTCAATTATTCTCAAAGAGAATTTAAGAGAGTATATAATTAGAAACCACTGCTTCCATATCTTACTAAGATTAGATAATATTTTATAATTTTAAGTCCCTCACATGAATATGTATTAAGTAAAAGTTATTGATTAAATACCTGACCATATAAATATGAAAACAATAATTAATAAATCTCAATTTTACTGTATGGAGTCAGCTTTTAACTGCAAACTATGTGTAATGCATATGGCCGTGTCCATAACATATATATTATATTATAAATAACATAGAATATAATTTATAATAGCACAAATAAAATAGTACTACCTTACTACTAAATAAATTACAATTTTGTTTTGGAGGAATTACTAAAATATATAACCTAAAAACAATAATATAACTTGAGATAAATAGATGTCCATATAAATGAATCTAAAAATGTAAAGCATTTTATATTGTAAAACGAAGGAGTAATATGTTTCCATAAAATAGTATGTAATGTATTTTAACAAATATGTTCGTGTTGTAATTTTAAATTCTCCGTCCATATTGATCTTAATTACAAAATAATAATTTTAAGTAAGATTGATAACTAATACTTCCTACGTCCCATTAATTTTAAGCGTCACTTTAATTAATTTCATCAAAATTAAAGAAAGATGAAAATAGGTTACATTTGAGACAATAATCTTATACATAATAGCGAGACTTTTAATTTTAAATCTGTTCCAATTGCAAATTTAATTGCAAATTTTATCGTTAATTCAACATCCGACACATGGCGTTTTATTAACGAATAGTAATTTGACACATATTTTTGAACTTTGAGTTTAATTAGGAATCAAGTTACAATTTTAAATAAGTGATATTATTTTTTCCTTTTTTAATTAGCAACAAAAAATATAATGATCGCTAATAAATTTCTACCGGTTACTTTTTACTAATATAACAATTTTATTCCTAATTAGGAACCTATTCTCTTCGAATTCTATTTTCAATCATCGTAATTAAAACGGTTATATATATGTGTATCTTTTATTGTCGAATTAATTTCAACTGATAGATTTTATTAGCAAATTATTATTTGACACATGAATGTTTTTCTTTTTATTATTTAAAAAAATATTCTTAATAAAATTAAAATACACTGTACATTTTTTTTTTGTTATTTTCTGATTAAACAAATTTTCCTAATTAAAAATCTATTATATTACGTTTTCCTATTCTAATTAAAACGAACACATCTTCTTTTTTCCAATTCAAAGGGACATATTATCCATAAAAATATTTCTAATCAATATATATTATTTTTTTCTAATTTTTTATCAAACTATTATTCCTAATAAAAATCTGCTGTATTATTTTTTCCTACTCCTAACTAACGGGCATATCTTATTTTTCAAACATAGGAACAATTAAATTGATTAAATTCAATTATAATTTTTATTATCAAAATAAATCGTGACATGTGACTTTTATTTTTTGCTTTATTTAGTATTTTTGAAAAGAAATAAATTTTTAATCTAATAAGATTGTAGATTTTGAAATAAAATCAAAATAATTATAATTGATATAAAGTTAAACTCCTTTTAATATAATATTTTACATATGTTTAATAATGTTTAATACAAATAATTATTATATAATTCTTCATATGATATATTTAAATTATTAATTTTCAAAGGTACGAATTTCCCGTCCAACGGACGGGCCCACTGACTTGTATATTTGAATAGACAAAAAAGTCAAAATTAAAAGCCATAACATATAGTAGAAAGAGAATGGAAATAATAAACATTTTATATAGTATTAATATATAATTTACAATTTCAACTCAAATTCCTAAAAATGACACTTTGACCATATCCATTGGAGAACCCAAATGAAATTTGGGATTAAAAATAGAGCTCAACTTGTAATGGAGAAAAAAATTGGGATGTTGACATTAGGGGTGGGCATCAAATCGGTTCGGTTTCGTTTTAACCGATAATAACCGCTATAAAAGAAAAAAAATAAAATAAGGGACGTAACTAGAAACCAAAAATAAATATAAGGACCAAAAACAAACCTAGATCAAAAATCAATGGCAGAGAAAGAGAGAGAGATGACATCTTCTTTCAATGACTTCTTCTTCGTCAATTGTGAGATCTGATTCCTCTTGAAAAATCATTGCGAGACTGACGACCTAGTGGTTTAACAATCAGAGAAGAAAACCCATGACGTTGACGAGCAGAGGAGGATCGAAGTTGCGTGAAATCAATTGAGATTTGACCTGGCTGACGAGCAGAGGAGGCGAACGTTCGCCTTACGACAGCAGTGTGAGACCGACGACTAACGAGTAGAGTAGAACGACGAGAGAGGCAATGGGCGGTGGTTGTCTGTCTTCTTCATCTTTTCTTCAACCCAGAGGTCCCATATAATTTTCAAAGTTTGAGTTGTATCAGATTGAGATCTTAACTAGTTAGGGGTTTTCTGGTTTGTATTGGTTTTCGGTTAACCGTCGGATAAACCGAAAATCGAACCGAAAACCAATTAGTCAATTTTTACACAATCGAAAATCGAACCGAAATTGTTATCGATGTGATCGGTTCGGTTTTCGGTTCGGATCGGTTTGTGTCCAGCCCTAGTTGACATGGCATATGAAGACTCAAGTTTTTCTCTTTCAAGCTCTCTTTTCAAAGTTTCTGTCTCCAAAATTCAAGTTAAATTTTAGCATTAAAAAGCATGCCACAACCTCTATTCATCAATCAATTACTTTTTTTTTTAAATAAATAACTTGGGATGTGAGAAGTTGAATTATGCAATTGAGAAGTTTGAATCCAAAATATTCTTAAACCCAATTTTTTTTCTCTTTTACATAAATGTCTCTTATTTGGCATAACGGTATCTAAAATTAACCTTAGCAGTGAGGATGCTTTTAATAAGAGAAAAAAAATTGTGACACTTAAAAAAAAAAACAGAGATTACATTAGTGTGATAATATTGGTTTAACCCTGACATAGCCTAGTTGTTAATTAAAGCATTGACTTACCTACTTTTTAAAGCATTTATACCATCTCTCTCTTACGAGAAGTTGTAGGATTGAAATATATTTTTATTTTCACTAAATTGTAGCTTGGATTGAATCCAAAGAACATATAATTAAAAATTAAATGTATGACTAGCATCTTAATTTCCGCTTTCCTCGAATGAATTGCTGCCCTGGCATAATGAGCTGGGGGTACTAAGTCAAAGATTGACCACGTCGAAACCTCTTCTTCTAATTTTTGCTTTTGGATTACTTTCGAAACGAAAGAATTAAAAATTGTTGGTTGACATTATCAGTAATGTCGTCGTCTATATAAGCCCATGCATATCATGTAGCCATCAAAATAATTCAAGCTTTAATTAATATCTAACAAGCTTAATTAGATCTAGCCAATATTCATTGTTGTCGATATTAATTAATTCACACATTTATTAATTCATGGCTTCTCGTAATATTCTTCAATTGCTTGTTATGTTTGCTATTGCAACATCAGCTTTTGCAACATTGTCTAGTACTCGTTATTACAATAAAGTTTGTCCCAAAGCATTGCCAACCATCAAAGCTATTGTCAAGGAGGCAGTCAAGAATGAGACTCGTATGGCCGCTTCTCTTCTTCGTTTGCATTTTCATGACTGCTTTGTTCAGGTATAAATATATATATATATCTATTCATTTTATTAAATATATAAATATATTTATATATGATGATCAATTAATGTATTTTATACGTAATTATGTAGGGTTGCGATGGTTCAATTCTTCTAGACTCGACGGCAACCATGGTGAGTGAAAAGGAGGCACTTCCTAATAAGAATTCAGCAAGGGGATTTGAAGTGATCGACAAGATTAAGGCCAAAGTCGACGAAGTTTGCGGTCGCCCTGTTGTCTCATGTGCTGATATACTAGCCGTTGCTGCACGTGATTCTGTTGTCCTGGTACGCTTACTTTATAATGTCTATCTATCTATTTATACAGTTGTACATGCTTTGACGTACATAATTAATATGCTACTTAAAATACACACATTTTTCCAAATTCCTATATCCAGAAAATCATAACATGTTTGCAATTTAATATTGCAGCTTGGAGGATCATCTTGGGACGTAAGATTAGGTCGGAAGGACTCCACCATAGCTAACGCGACATTAGCACTTTTCAACCTTCCTAATGCTTCCTTGGAACTACCTTCCCTCCTTCAGAAATTCGAACAACAAGGCCTGAATGCGAAAGACCTGGTCGTCCTGTCTGGAGGGCACACTCTAGGTGTTTCACAATGTCGTTTCTTCCGACCTCGAATCTACAACGATACCAACATTAACCGTTCCTATGCAAAGAAATTGCAAGGATCCTGCCCTCAAACTGTTGGAGACGGCGACACCAACTTAGAAGATTTGGACTCGACGGCGAAAAAATTCGATGTTGCATATTTCAAGGACATTTTGAAGAACAAGGCTTTACTTCATTCAGATCAAGTGCTTGTCAATAACCGCTCAACTGCTTCATATGTTAAATCTTACAGTAACGATCGAAAAGCTTTTTTTAACGCCTTTGGAAAGTCTATGATTAAGATGGGAAACATTGGTGTGTTGACTGATGATCAAGGTGAAGTTCGCAGTTCTTGCAGGATCGTGAATTCCAAATAAAAATTTAAGTAATCAATGTTAATTATATCGAAAATGTATGTGTGCAATATTATGGGGTTAAATTAATCAATTTGGGTGTAATAATTCGACGTTCAATGGTAGTGCTCTGAGATAGTATATACTATCTTGCAGTATTCCCTCGTTAAAATAATTGTGCAGTTTGTTTTAAATGTATCTACACTGGAAAACATTAAATTATCATAGTTGTGGGCTGTGACCACTGACCATGATTAATTGTTATCTTAATAATGTAGAGAATTTTCATTCATAAATTTATATTTGACTTCTTTACAATGAAATTCTTTATGTCAATTTTAGAAACATGTCATGACATGATGATAAGAATAAAGATTATCTAATCAACAAAGGAAATAAACTTTAATAACTAACGCATGTTATAGAAGTATCATTCAAAACTTAATTAAAAAAACAAACAATATATATATATGAATTGATTTATAGTTTATTAATATATCTCTCGCTGATCTCTCTCGATTACTACTAGCTGCCTGATCTTTCTATCTATCTATAAATGAACAAAGCAATCCTCTTTATATAGTAGAAGAGTTGCCGACTTCGGCTTAAATAATTACTCTTTCTAAAATAACAACTCTTGACTACAAATAATCTTTGACTGTAGTAAAATTTTTATCAGGATAAAATTTTGTCTTTTACTAGAGGGTAGATAAACATCCATCTAATTAAATGTATAACCTTCTCATGTCTTATTTATATGTCTTATTTATAATTTCGTGTTTCGTTAAAATTTCACCGTTAAAAGCATGATTCGGTGGAGGAAATATACACTAAAAATGACTTCAAGTCACTTTATTAAAAACCTTGATAATGAAAATCTTGTGGGACAAAATCTTGATCAAAAGATAAAAATCTTATTTAAAATTATTTTGGAATGAAAATTTCATCAATCATTGGTAAAATTCTTCTAGAGAAAATCCGATATAATATGTCAAAGCATCATCAAGAAAACTCAATGGGACAAAACTTGATAGATGGTATAACGTGCATCGTAAAGGATGCGTCATAAACAATCGTCGAGGAAAACCCAATGGGACAAAATCTCGATCAAATGGGAGCAGTACGTCATTATCTTGCATACACATTATAAATCTTCGCATTAAAAACCTTGTCTGAAAAATCCAATGGGAAAAATCACGACCAAGGAAAAAGAACACGAAGTGTATGCTCCCCCTCATTCATACTTTCATATCGATGTGTCTTGATATCGCATCGGACGTCATCAAGAAAATTTTTCAGGAAAAATCTGGTGGAAGTAAGAGAGTTCATAATCATACACATAAAAACTTCTGCCTCATTAAAAAGCCTTATTAGAAAAATTCATTAGGACAAAACCATGACTACAGTAAAAAGAGTACAGAGTGTATGAGTCTCCCCTTCAAATAAATATGGCCACTACTGGGGATAGTTAATCTACCATCAATGATTAACACATTCCAATGCCTTATACATCGGATAATTCATTAAATCTCGTGTTAACGAGTATTAAATACTTTCAAAAGCTTTATGTGCTTAGGACTCATTTTCTACATTTGGATTTTCCATTTCTTCATAATATCTATCGACTTTGCACCTTTAGCCACTTGGACTACTAGTCCAATATTCAACAATTTGAATTGTGCCTTTCATTTATTGGCCAACACGTCATTGAAATTTCGATTTTAGATCCTCAATATTATTTATAACATCATAATTTCATTAAAGTCGTCGTCGACGATGTCGTATCGATTCCATATTCATATATTGACATAACTCAACGAGCTAACTTGTTATTCAGGTACCTTAAACACTTATGGGTTCATGTTATGTCAAGGCCCCTCCGAGAGCGCCTACCTCCAACTATTGACCATTTCAATCATTTGCTCCTTCCTTCATATAAGAATCAAATCTATATCATGCTCCAGACATGATACTCCTTCAGGGACATTAATTGGAGTATTATCAGTTGGTATATGAGATTCGTTGATTTCTTGGGGTCAAAAAAATCATCTAACAGTCATTTTCATGAATGGATTATCTTCTGAACTTTAAATTCATTTTATGAGGATCTAGATAATTCAATAATTTTTCATACAATCTCATTCTTTAGCTCTTTATTATCCCCCCTATTGCAGGAGAAAATTATATATTCCCTTTTCCTCATTTGATGATCCATCTTTTTATTATACGGTGGAGCAGTATATGACCCAAAGTTTACAAGATGGAAACTATTCCGGCTTCTGGCTAAAATTATAACTGGGAATATAAGAAAACTCATTGACATGATGCGTATGTGTTGTTATATCGCATCTCATTTAGAGATCGTTGTTCTCAGAAATAATGGCTAAGATGGATTGGAGGTATCCGTTCAACTTAGCTAGCCACTAAAACTTATGGCTCAAATCACCAATGTTATTGATTATTTTTATAATCAAACTCGAACTTAAGGTCGTAGTTGATCAAAGTTCATGACCATTTAGTAGAAACGTCTATCAATACCAAATCGACCAACATGTCATGGTGGTGGGCCCATATCGCACCATGAATAGTTATGGATTCAATCCATAAATATATTTGGTGATCATCTTTAACTTATCTTGCCTTGAGAACAAGCAACACTATCAAATTCATTAATTGGAAAAACTTCTGGTTCTCTCTAATCATTTATCGCATCATCATTTGACTCGGAATGGTCTATCGGTCAAGCCAATATTTAATACAAGTAAACTTCTAGTTTACTTTTCTTTCACGATTACGGACTTGTTATTTGTAAACATCAGGTTTACAATATAATCAATAAACTTTAAGTTTATAAATAAATCACGTATAAACTTCTGATTTATATCCAGGGTAAACTAAGAGTTTACTACCATATTAACAATAAACTTCATCTGGTTTAAATATTTTTAGTAAACTTCGGGTTTACAAACTTATTCCGAATACTCTTCCGATTTATCCGTAAGTAGTAAACTTCAGGTTTACAAAATTTTTGGGGATAAACTTCTAGTTTATTTTTAACTTACGATTATTTACTTATATTAATAAACTTCTAGTTTATTACTTTAAATGCATCAAAGCACTTTCTTCAAGGACCACGACAATGTAATTCGCTACACTTTTCCGAATTATCAAATATGCTTAGAATATATCAATAAAATGTTGCAACGTACTTCAGGTCCGTGACCAACATTTATGTTTTTTGTACAACGGGTACGTGACCAGCATATGACCATGTCATTTCAATGACATGTATTATTTTATTCGGATCACGGCTAAATTTATCATGAGCGATTTTATTTCCATCCTTCAGGGATTTGCTTCAGGCAAAACATTGACAACATAATTGTCTCATTACCAAAATCAATATGTATCAAGTAGATATCTTTGAGTTCTACATAATTTTCCATTTTCACTATTATTGACAACTCTAGGTGTCCAAATATAAATTCAATTATTTAAATTAAATTCAAACAGCAAAATAATTCTAAACATGATATATATACAAACTATATTTATTTAAACAAGGGTGAAACACATAACAAAACATATATCACATTATTTATCTGAAAAAATTAGTCTGATGATCTATCAAGTCAATCATACATCCTTCAAAATTTCATTATCTAGAAGTTAAGAGAAATCCATACAGGGATCAGCTGCTTCAGGAGCAAAATGAGTCATATCAAGGAAGACATTATTTGCTTCCGCATTGCTCGTACTAGCAATGAGATTTATCTCGATAGCATTAGATTCACCATGATTCTTCGGCTTTTTCAAAGTTGACTGGTATAAATTTATGAAATACTTTGGCGTACGACAGCTACACAACCAGTGTCCAGTCATGCCACATCGATAACAAGTATAATCATCATTATCACCCTTCTTAGGCTTTTTCTTTTTCTTGTTATTGTTTGTGGGCTGTTATTACGGTTGAATCTCCTTGATTGATTAAATCTCCTACCACCCCTTCCCCTTCGAGGGTTATTACCTTGTCCGCGGGTATTATTCTTATTAGGCTTAAAATTAGCATTTGTTTCAGGCAAAGCTTTTGAGCCCGCAGGTCGAAGTTCATGGTTTTTTCATAAGCAGTTTATCATTTTGCTCCGCAACTAGGAACATGAAAATTAACTCTCAATATGTCTTAAACTGATACTGCCTATACTATTGTTGTAACAGAACATTCTCAGCATGGAATGTCGTGTACATTTTCTCCAACAACAGGGCATCAGTCCGTTTCTCCCCACATAACTCAAGTCAAGAAACGATATCAAATAAAGCAGAGTTAAAGTCAGATATGGATTTATAGTCTTGCAACCTTATATTATGCCAGTCATTCATTGCACCAAGGAGGATGACCGTTTTCGTATGGTCATACCTTTCTTTAAGTCTCGCCCACAAAAAATATGGTTCACGAATATACATATACTGAGTCTGGAGACTTTCATGTAAATGACGGCGTATAAAGATCAGAGCATTGGCCCTATCTTTTGGAATAGAGCTTTCGGCTGTATCATCCTTATCAGTTGAGCTACGGGCTCCAACCAAAGTATAGGCAAGATCTTGTGCTTGGAGATGCATTTGTACATCAAGACTCCAAGACAGATAATTATTTTCACTCACTTCAAATATGTGGAATTTTGGCTTCTCAATATTTTCCATTAAACTGCACCAAAGCGAAATCTTGAACTTAGGATTTCATAACAACGGCCACTTCAGGAGCAAAATTATATCTATCAGATAATATTACCTTCAGGCCTATATATGTTTATATAAGCTCACGTGGGCGATTATAGTATAAAGAAGATTATATAGAACACACCATATTATTGAAAAGAAATTAAGGATAGAACACTACCTCAAATATTGGATCGGATCGGAACAAGATCGTCTTCAAATATCAGATCGGATCACGATCGGAACAGGATCACCTTTCAAGTATCGGATCGGGATCAGAACAAGATCGTCTTCAAGTATGGATCGAATCAGGATCAGAGCAAGGTCGTGCTGATAATGTGTTATAGAAGTAGTATTCAAAATTTAATTAAAAGAACAAACAATATATATAAAGTGATTTATATTTTATTAATATATCTCTCACTGATCTCTCTCTATTACTACTAGCTGCCTGATCTTTCTATTTATCTATAAATGATCTAAGAAATCCTCTTTATATAATAGAAGTATTGCCGACTTCGGCTTAAATAATTAGTATTTCTAAGATAACAATTCTTGACTACAAATAGCTTTTGACTGTAAGAAATTTTTTTTTTTGGTGAAAAGTAAAATTTTATTCATCCAAAAGGGAAACACCCAACAAAACATACAATATCCCCTCACAACTCAAAAGTCAAAACTTAAACAGTCCAATTTAAAAGCAATTGACTAACAACAGAACTATTACAAGTAACAACCAATAACACAAAATTTCAAATGTGCCTAACAACATTAGTAGAACTGCTAGCTGCTCTATAAAAGACTACACCATTTCGCTCCAACCAGATATAATACACCACAGCTGCAAACATCAATCTCTTTAACCTGGCCAGAGAAGATTTATCTCTTGCATTCTTACTGAATCAATCCCATTCTCTCCTCCAACATTGTGGTCGACGACAAATACCATAATGGGGGCATAACAGCATTCCAAACTCCAGTTGAAAAGGAACAGGCAAAAAACATATGATCCAGGGTCTCAATATCTTGACCACACAAACAACACACATCATCATCACAAATACCCCACCTGGACAATCTTTCTTTGACTGGAAGCCTACCAAGAATTGTCATCCACAAAACAAAACAATGCATAGGGTACATACCTTTGCCCCAAACCAATGAATCCCATGAAACCCTAGCCCTCCTTCTTTTGAGCACCTCATATCGAGAAGCAATACAATATTTTCCAGAGCTATGAGCAGTCTAGATTATATGAATGGAAATATTTGTACCAAATTGTACCTATTTAATTATTTCCCAAGCCAACAGAGCATCTTTAGTATCAGGACTTGGTAATAGCCATCTACCATTCCTCCAAACATCACTAATGGAAGCATTCCTCTGGATATCAGCCTCTTCATAATTTAAATCAGGGAACAAGTCCCCCAATGCCTTCCCATCTACCCAACGGTCATGCCAAAAAGATGCTTCTTTATTCACCCCCACTCTATACTTGTATTACTTCTTAAACACAGAACGAAGCTTCAACAAGCTCAGCCAAGCTGCAGAAGGATCAGGTGATTTCTTAGCTCCCCAAAAACTTAATCTATCAAGCTTCGTTCTAGTAACCCAAATGGCCCATAAAGAGGACTTATTAGATAGCATTTTCCATACTTGTTTACCATTAGCAGCTATATTCCATCTTCCCAAATCAATGATCTCCAAGCCTCCATTTTTTGATGAACATACTGTAGACCAAGCAACAGGACACCTTCTCGAAACTTCCACCCCTTACCATAAAAAGGCACGACATTTAGCATCAATGACTTTAATTACAACCTTAGGCAGCAGAAAAGCAAGGCACCAATACACTTGCATATTTTTAAGAACTGAGTTTACAAGCTGTAATCTACCAGCATATGATAAATACCGAACACCCAAACTACTTAGACGTGCAGACAACTTCTCAATAAGCTCTAAGCAGTGATCTTTCCTTAATCTAGCACAGTACCCTCACTAAAGCCACAAATTTATAACACATCAGCCCTCAAATCATAATCACCATGACTCAAGAAAATACAACTTTTATCCTCATTTACAAACAAACTAGAGGTAGCAGAGAAGATAACTAACTGACCTTTAAGCCAGCTTACTGAATCAACATCACCCTTGTAGAACAACAACAAGTCATCTGCAAATATTAAATGTGTGAGTTTTAAAGCCTCAATGCCTCTGTGATATCCAAACTGAAGAGGTGGCTGCATTAGTAATTTGGTCAGATACTCCATCACCAAAATAAATAGTAGAGGTGATATTGGATCACCCTATCTGACTCCTTTCTGGCTTGCAAATACCCCTCCATGCATCCATTGATCAATAGAGAGTAATGTACCTCACGAACACACTTCATTAGCTAGGAGATGAACTTTGCAGGGAATCTGAGTCCTAACAACACTTCTTCAAGGAAGTCCCAACTCACAGAATCATAGGCTTTCCTTATATCTACTTTGAAGGCATATTGTAACTCCCCTAAATCTCTATGGTAACTTCTCAGCAAATCATGTGCTACCAAGATTTTATCTATAATGGATCTCCCTACTACAAAGGCTAAGTGCACCTGACTCACTATTCCTGGCAACATTCTAGCCAATCTTGCCTTAATGATCTTGGAAATAACCTTGTACACCACAATACAACAAGCTATAGGCCGATAATCTTCTAGCCACTGAGGATTCGAGCTTTTAGGTATAATAGTTAGTATAATAACACTAAATTTCTTTGCAAGGAAGCCAGTTTCAAAGAAAGACTTGACTGCACCTATAAATTCCTCCCCCATAATGTTCCAGTTCTTTTTGAAGAAAAGGCATTAAACCCATCAACTCCAAGAGCTTTATTTTAGCCACTTCCTTAACCTCACTTGCAGGCAACCCTTTAACTAGCTCTACTGTATTTTCAAAGATAATAGAACCCCTTAAAATGATCTCCTCCTCCACATGAGACGTTCTATTACTTGTAGTACCCAACAAGTCCACATAGAATTCAACCATACTCTGACTAATAACTTCCTGATTTATAGTAACTCCACTATCAGACAAAAGTAGACTAGTAATACCATTAGCAGTTGTTCTCTTCTTGACAGACTTGTGGAAGAAAGCAGTATTAGCATCTCCCATCCTGATCCAATCCACTCTTGATTTCTGGCAGTAAAAGGACCTTTCTTATTCCAACAACTCTCTTAATCTATTAACAACTACTCTTTCCTCCTCCATTCAGTGTACATTTAAAGGGTCATCTTGTAGTTCAATCTGTAATGAGTCCATCATCTTCCTGGCTTGCTCAACTCTACTAGAAATATCAGAGTACTCTCTTCTATTCAAACACTTCAGAGCTTGCTTCACACTTTTTAGCCTCTGCCATAAGATGTACATCTTAGAACCCCTTACATTCACCTCTTCCCAAGCATTCTGAACTAAACTCTAAAATTGTGGATGTGATTGCCACATGTTAAAGAATCTAAATGCACTTCTTTTCCCTCTAATAAACTCCCTCAATTGTACCACTATTGGAGAGTGATCAGAAACACCACAACCTAGCACCTCAGCAAACACCCTAGCATATACATCCCTACAATAAATATTAAAAAGTGCTATATCCATTCTACACCAAATCCTATCATCTCTATCCTGATAATTAGACCATGTAAAATGACAACCATGGCTCACCATTTCAATCAACCCACTAGACCATAAACAACACTCAAAATCATTAGTATCAGCATGTTCTAAAGGCACACCTCCAATTTTATCATCCCCTCTCAACATTGCATTGAAATCTCCTTGAACAATCCAAGGCCCTTGAATTCTTCTTTCTATATCGACAATACCACTCTAGAGATTATGCCTACCTTCAACATCATTAACACCATATTCTACTGCCCACCATAACTTATCTGTCCCACACATCAACTCATAATGGATCCATTGAGCATACGTGGAAATATTTCTAACTTGTAATTTCTCACCATCATATACAATCCAAATCCTGCCTAAAGGATTATAAGCAGTATTACGGATCAACTACCATTCATCTAAACCAATCCCATGCCATACTTTTCAATATTAACATCTTGAACACTTGTCTCCACAATACCACAGGTTACAATATTAACATCTTGAACACTTGGAACATTAGGGGGGAATTTAACCCCCTAATGTTCCAAGAGGCAACTATCATCCCTTTTCAGGGAGATCATTCTTCTTATTGCCACCACCAACCCTCTCAGAACACTCAAGGACACTAACAAGACTAGACTGATCTCCAGCACATACCTCAGAAAATGAAAGAGGCCAAGCATTAGCCAAAGATACACCAATCTTAGGAGGAATTGGAGGTTTGCTCCCTTTAGACTTCAAAGCCCTCTTCAATATCACTGGAGTTCATAGAGTATCCCTAACCTCAACTATACCAGTACCATTCACAATCATACATTTACTTCTACTCTCCTTTTCTAGCATTGGCCCTGCAACCACATCTTTCTGAACTTTTCCTGGAATAAGATGATTACCACTAGTACCAAATAAAGAACCAATAGCTAAAGGTCCTTTTGATGAAGCTGCCTCAACAACTACAATCTTCTCCTTCTTCTTTTGCCAAACAACTCCCCCACTACCCTTGTTTGCAGGACAAACAACCTTACATTATACTGAACTATGCCCATGCTTATGACACATAGAGCACTAAACAAGAATCCATTCATATTTAACAGGTAGAATATACTCATACCGATTCTCATCCTCTAGCCTCACAGTCAGAGGAAAAGGACCATTAACCTCCATCTCAACCAATATTCTTGCAAATCCCAATCTCTCCTGCTTGCTTGTAACCTCATCTGCAATAATCGGTTTCCCCAACACACTCCCAATTTTACTAAGAAACGGTGGTTGCCAAAAAAACCAACGGCAACAAATGTAATTTTACCCAGACCGGCACCTATTGCACTTCATCCACCATAAAATCCATTGTCGACCTCCATTCTTTCAACAGCACTGGACGACTGTTAAATGACATAAAACCACCAATTAAATGCCTTCCTTATACCCACATCTGAATCAAATTTTAAAAGAAAGACGTTCTCCTTTATAAGGTGAACCGACACAAGCCCAATAGATGACCATCGATTCATCACAAATGCTTGAAACTTCGAGAACATCGGCTTATCTCTATACACAGTCGCCAATAGCACGTTCTTCCATTTCGCAACACCAGGAACAACATCCGCTGTACAAAACTTCACAAACTTCTCACCTCCAGTTACAGCCGGCGGTATGAATCGTAAAGCGTTCTCTTCCAGTGCACACGGTTCTGACTAACCACCTTCGCCTACGACGAACCACCGGAGACCATCGAATCAACCATATCTACACCCGTCTTTTCCTTCCCCATATCATGTTGAACCTCATTCATCATTCCAGTTACCATATCATCAATACTAGAAGAAACCATATCCCAATTGAGCTGAACGAACAACCAGTCACAATCTCCTCCTGAATTGGAAACAGCAGAAGCAGTTACGCCCGACGCCGAGAGAGAACCATGACAGTTGATCCAGTTTTCCTATGTAGCAAAACTTTTACCAAGATAAAGTTTTGTCTTTTACTAGAGGTGTAGATAGACATCCATCTAATTAATTCTATAACAACGTACGCTTTGTTTAAGGGAACTGAAACATTAAACAATCAATGTTTCTTTTAACTATTGACACATTCACCCCTCACATATTCTGTATAGTTACGAGTTATGACACATTCATGTGGCCTGCAATTAAGGTCATATGTATGGAGAAAATCTTGCATGAGTTCAACTTAACAAGTCATTGTTATGCATGCGAATAATATTACAATGTGTACAATTTAATGGGCTAAAAATATTAGGCGTAAGAACATCTCCTTTGCAGGTCCTAATTTGTACATGTCATAAAAATTGGGACAATAACTAAAGTGGAGCAAAATTTTGGGATTTTGATTTGTCATCCAAAGTCCTAATATTTTCTCTTTCAGTCCCTACTTCCAGGGATCCTCTCTCTTAATCCCAATTTTTTTTTAATCTACTTTATATTCATTTTTATTAATAAAATATAAGACAACCAAGCATTTATTTCTTCAATCTTATAAACTTTTAATTAATATTGGGACTTCAAGAAATAAATTTATGCAATAGACTATTTCGTCCCAATTTTTTGATAATTATTTTTTTTTCTTTCTATCCATGTGGTGTTTATATGGCATAGATTGGAAATTATGGGATAGACTTGTAAAGAAGATGCTCTTAAGTATCTCATTATTAAAATAACAAAATAAAAATCAGAAAAAAATTTATTAAAACAAGATTTTCGAAACTGGATGACTTCTGAGCTTCCCCCAATTTTTGGATTTATTGTCCAATCAGGATTTTTCTATTTTTTTAAATCAAAAATGAAAATATTCATGTATAAGTCATCTGGTATATTTCAGCCCATTTCATATTTTCGTAGTGGGCATTCACATACTTAAGTCCAATAGTTCCAACTTTCTAAGAAATCTATGTCCAATTATCAAATTCAAACGCTCTTATTAGTTTTTACCCCTCGAAAAGACATGTTGTTCCATTTTTCATCCCAAATAATTCGAAATTCTTATCGCTTCGATTCATGCTAATTCTATAAACGTTTCTTCCCATTTTTTCTATAAATACCACGTCAATGTTCCGGTATCTGTTTGTTTCAAGCAGAGAAAATTATGTCAAAGATTAGTTTGCTTTATGAGGTAAATTATGAGAATGGGTTTTTACGAAATTCATGTTAGGCTCTTAGTTATATGTGGTCATCATCTAATCCAAGACCTCCTTATCAACTATGGAGTACCGAGATGCTTCTTCTTGATGAAGAGGTATTTTTCTTTGGACACTTATCATTCTTTGTTAATTGCTTTTGTATCTGTTCTGCAATATTTTATAGTCAATTATTAATGTTCTATAAGTTTTTTCTTGTGATTTGGTAGTAAAATAGCGGATGAATTTATCTCCAATTTGCAATTTTTATGGTCGGTGTTGATGAATTTGTGTGAATCCCTCCAGTGATCCTGTTTGATGATATGAGTTTTACAGGAGGAAGTTCTACGTTTACTTGGAAGGAAGGTCTATGTATTTCCTTTTCTTCCTACTTGAATTGGGCAATTGCACGAAAAAATTGTTTTTTTCTAAAAGTAAGATTTGCAATTGAAAAATGCTATTGCCTTTCTTTATTAGCAGAGTGTAGAGTAGTTTTGATAATTGTATATTAAAGGTTATTCAGAAGCTTTTTAAGTTTTAGTTATTAATGTTTTTCAACTACTTTTTACAACAACATATATTTCACTTTCAGTTCTATCTATGCTTGATGTTGTTTTGGTATTTTTGTTATCTTCTTAGAAATAGTTATTGATAGGGAAAGGAATTTCGGAAAGGCCGAGCCCATCAATAAGAGACAACGCCACTCGAGTGCTACACGTGAAGATTGGGCCGAGCCCAACTCGAGGAGGTCGAGCCTGACTCGACGAGGCCCAGCTGACTCGGTAGACGGAGCCCGACTCCTAGGCCGAGACCGACTAGGTCTCTGTCCGACTCCCGATTGGCTCCTCGCTCTCTTACGTCACTCGCTTGGAGGTAAAATGGACATTTTCGGGAGGACCTCAAACCCCTATAAATAGCCGCAGATTTGACAAGTTCACAAGTTCATAAGTTAAGCTTAGATGAGAACATCTCTCTAGACATAACCCACTTCACTCTCGCTCTAAGATTGTCTCGTCAAGAGACACAACCGATCGGCCTCGCTCTCCTTGAGCGGAGCAGACTCCACTTGACAAGTCTCGACTAGCACCGACCTCAATGTGGATCATCGGCCTCTCTCCCAAGTGAAGAGAGCCGACGCCGCAAGCTCCCTTCCGAAGGTCGACCTCGCGGTGAGCCTTATTTACCTGGATAGGTCGCTCAAATACTCTCCAAAGAGTACTCCTCTCCTTCGAATCAAAGCTAGCTACAATCAAGCAAGATAGCCCGTGCTCTCCACTCTTCTACTTCTCTATCCGTGGACAAAACATTTACCTCGTGGTGAGTCTTGTTGACCCGGATAGGTCGTAGACGTTCAAATACTCTCCAAAGAGTCCTCCTCTCCTTCGGATCAAAGGGTTTTCTTGCTCTTTTCAAGTTTAGTTTTGGTCAGATCTACATTTTTGTCATCAAAAATTCCACATAGGACTCGTTCGGAGATTGTCCGTCCCGACTCCGACCCGGAGGTCGAGCCGGCTTGAGTCGTCGCTCTCTCCCGGTGTCGTCGACGTCGCGGTAGGCCTCATTCGGGTATGAACGACAACACAAACTCGAAGACTCTTATGTTCTTTCAAAATGATGATACAAGCAATGTGTCACGCCTTCGCGATGACTAAGATCGAACCCTATGCTACTGGTCGGATCTTCTCAAAAAAGTGATCGGCCTCTCTCCTTGAGAGCCTCGCACAATAGAGAATGATGCTGATTCATCTCGACCTCCCTCTCGAGGACACCTCCTTATTGTTGACACATCTCGAAGGCCTTCGATGGTACCTCCTAATCATGATACAAATAATGTGTCACGTCTTTGCGATGATCGCAACCAATCTCGTCACTTTTGTTCGGATCTATCGGGATATTCAATCGGCGCTTCTACTATGGTACATAATATGACAAATACCGATGCCCATCAAGGACAACTTTTTATTGGTGGCACGTACGGGAGGCCTCTCATTGCATCCTATAGCGACAAGAAGACCAAAGATGCCCTTAGTCATCGGTCTTCCTCTTTTATTGGTCTCCCTCCTACCACGAGGGCTCCTAACCATCACTCACCCTCTTGGGTCGGTCTTCCACCCATCATGTGTCGCGGTAACAAGACCAAAGAAGGCTCCTAATCATTAACCACCCTCTTGGGTCGGTCTTCCACCCATCATGTTTCGTGGTAGTAAGACCAATGATGCCCCTAGTCATCGGTCTCCCTCTTGGGTCGACCTCTCTCCCGCTGGATTCGCGACAAAAAGACCAAGAAGGACCTATTGATAGACCTCCATCTTGGGTCGGTCTCCCTCCTACCGTGTGGACTCCTAGTCATCGGCCTTACTCTTAGTTTGGTCGCCCTCCCACCGAATCGCAATGCGCTTGGTCGCTAGAGGCAATCTAACCGAAGACGTTTGTGAGAGTCCGAGTTAGTAGTCACCAATAGCATCTTGAGCAATCCACTTAACTATGGCGATATGCCCAAAGGTACAGCCGAGAATCAGCCTCCCTACCTCGAGACCATCCGAGAGCTTGAGTCGAAGCCGACCCGGACATCGGTCGGTCCCTCTAAGCTCTCCAGCATAGTGGATTATATCATAGAAGAGGAAATCCAAAGGCGATACCACCTCTTCAATTTGAGTTGAGTGCCATGTGCCTCCCCTCTCGTCGATCCGGGTCGAGTGCCAAGAGCCTCCCCTACCTCTTCGATTCGGGTTGAGTGTCAAGCGCCTCCCCTACCATTGATCTGGGTGGAGCGCCAAGAGCCTCCCCGATCTCTTCGAATCGAGAGAAGAGCTAAGAGCTTCCTTGACCTCTTCGGTTTGGGTCGAGTGCTATGTCCCTTCCCTCCCTTCGTCTCGGGTTGAGCACCAAGAGCCTCCCCGTTTGAAAAAAAAATCAAGATGTGTCGACGTGAAAGATCGGAACCAATCAGTAGCGAGACAGAGGAGTGACTCTCGGCCTTTCTCTCTCTAGTCAGTCTCTCTCTCTCTAATCGGCCTTTCCCTCTCTAATCGGTCTTTCTCTCTCTAGTCGGACTCTCTCTTTGGGGGGTGAATTTGCTCTAAAAAATTACTAAATGTAAAAAGAAAGAGAGACTAGGCGGGTGGAGTGCCACGCGACTCCCCTCCCTTCGACGACATCCCTAAAAATTTATTGGTTTCGGTCTCCCAAAGCGAAGCCCGACACTTCTCAAAATTTTTCGGTCCCGATCTCTAAAAGACGGAGCCCGACACTTCTCAAGAGTCCACAACCAAACAAACTTTGAACGTCAACTTTGACGCGCGTGATGACTTCACCACTCCACGAGCCAAGCCTGTTGAGGAGCTTGTGCCCATCCATTGATTCAATGTTGACCCATCACGCCAACCTATTTAAAAAAAAGGAAGAGCGACGACAAGTCACAAAAATAAGTGCAACGAAAGTAAAAAGCACTATAGAGACTGAGACATACCTCAAACAAGTAAAGAGCTTCTCAACATGTCTCATATCCGAATCTTAAGGGAAGTTCCTTCGACCGCTTCGCCATGCGCCTCCCGTCGCGTGCGTCGAGCGCCATGCACCTCCCATCCGGTCGGTCTCGGTCGAGCGCCATGCGTCTCCCCTCTCATTGGATCCTTTCGCATTGGATCTATGGCCGAAGCCAACATTTAGAGACTTCCCATGGCAGATGCCAATCATGGAAGCACAATGGCCGGAGCCTATCCCAAAGGCTTCCTATGGCCGATCCAATGAAGGAAGCATCATGGCCGATGCCAACCTTAAAGACTTCCTATGGTCAACACCAGTGAAGGGAGCACCATGGCCGATGTCAACCTAAAAGACTTCCTATGGTCCACACCAATGAAGGAAGCACAATGACCGAAGCCAGCACTATAAGACTTCTCATGGCCATTGTCCATTACAGAAGCAATATGGCCGATGCCAAAATTCGAAGACTTCCCATGGCCGACACCAATCGCGGAAGCAATATGGCCGCCACCAAATTACTAAAGCTCCGCAAGGCATTTGTCGGTTACACAGTTCTTCAACTAAAATCACTACACTTTGATGAAGTCGCCGCAAAATTTAGACAAGATAGACCAAAGAGTCTTAGCTAAATGGCATTCATCCTTAGGCTTTTCAGCCAAATTTATTATTTTGATGAAGTTGTCGCAAATTTTAGCGAAAATAGACCCAAGAGTCTTAGCTAAATAGCATTCATCCTCATGCTTTTCAGCCAAATTTCAAAGGAAACAAGGTCGAAGACCGATGAAAATGAGTTTGGATTAGTCGGAGCGCGACAATCCTCAAACTTCAGTCGTCCCACCACAAAAGAAAGACGGAGGCCGACTATAATTTGTGTTGTCGGGCTCGCTCCAACGCGAGTCCACTCGAACCTTAGTCGTCTCGACTTTCGTGGCAAACCTTAAAATCCTTAAAAAATGAACAGAGTCTCGACCATTTGGGACAAGTCGGTTCGACGCTTGAGTGTCGACCAGCCTCTTTTGGTTGGGCAATGTCGCACGCTAAGTAGTTCTTTCTAATTGAAACGAGACAAACCTATGTTTAAATAATATGGATTCAACTCCTTTCGATGGGGGCAACCATGTAAGTGAAGCATAGAAAAATCAAAGACCCATCAAGTAATCGATTTACCCGATCACTTCGTTTTCGTTCGGGCAGCAACCATACACACGGTGAATATTTCAACGCAAAATTCATCAAGTATGCAAAAGTAAATGCAAGTAGGATTAAAAACTCGAAAGGAAAATAATCCGAAAGCATAGGAAAAATGTCAAGGACAATCATCCGAATGCAAGAAAATATTTGTTACATCATCCGTAAAGTTTGACAAGATAAGGAAGAAATGGATCAAAGTCTAGAAGTGATAAGTGGAGGGAAAATCAACAAGTCTATGCACGGATCGGCTGGGGCTAAGCTTAGGCGTTGGTCGGAGGGGCTTGGTTTGAGTTGGCAAGGTCTCGGTTCATGTTGGCCGCGTCTATGCCGGCCGAGGTCTCGTCGGGTCGAGTCCTTTCATCAATGTCGGCATGGCTCGAGTAAATGGCATTCGGCTCGAGTTGATCTTCCTCCTCGCAACGACCTTCGACTTCCTCCACTTCCATGCCATCTTTGGCCAAAGGGGGCTCCTCGTCATCAACATCACAGGCGAACGGATTAGTTATCTTGGACACTACCTTGAGGTTGGGATAAGTATCCACGAAATCCGCCTAGGCCCCCTTATAGATCTCAAAAGCAATTTGGCCCCTAGCATCCTTCGAAGCTTCGTAGACATCCCTTTGGAACTCCTCCGACTCCTTCAAGTCGGCAACGACATTGTTTGCAAGTTCCTCCAACTCTTGAACTCGTCTCGTTAGTCTAGCAACCTCCGCCTTGTACTTGTCGGCTTACCCCTTGATGGCTCAATTTTTCTTTTGCGACTGGACAAGGAGTTGGCTCCTTTCCATCGCCTCTTGGCGCAACACCTCAATCATCTAGTTGGCCTTGTTGAGCTCTCGGGAAGACGCATCAAGACGAGCGCATACCTCATGAGCATTTTCCAAAGCCTACAAAGACAAATAAGCAAGGAAATATAAAAGTTTCGTCGAGACCGACAAGATTCGGACTGAGACCGATTGATGGACAAATGTTGATCCATTCCATGCTAAAAATATTAAGACCACAAACTTAAGATGCCATTTTATTAAGATTACAAACTTAAGATGCCAACTCGTCAAGAGGCTTGCTCTCAATGTCGGTCTTGGTCCTTCTCGGTGATGGTCCTCGCCGCAAAAAGCAACGGTCGTACCAATATTATCTAAGATATCAACGATATTAGGGAAAGGAAGTCAGATGTTCTACGAGAGGGAACAACCTTAGCTTTTTTAGCCGAAGGATCATCTTCACTTGGAGCATTGGGAGCGCCGAGCCCGACTCAAGGAGACCGAGGCCGATTGGAGACAAAGACCGAGAGGTCTCGAGCTGCCTCTCTCGATCTTGCTCTCTCGGACCCGTTGGTCTCGTTGACCGACTCCTTATTCTTGTTCTCATTGATCGCCCTCGTCCTTGGTTGTTGCTCTTGCTTGTGCCTTGCTCGCTCCTTCAACTTTTCACTCTCTACAAGAAGGACATAAACCAAGAAAAGATTAGAGCCGATAGACAAACAATAGCAAGCACGAGGAGTAAAGGGTGAAAAGAAGAAAAATGTCGTTTTTCCTCTCATTAGAAGAGAGAATCTGACTCCAAACATGAGAATAATGACACAAACAAAAGTTGTCGGGTCCTCACCATGAAGAAGACGAATCTCGACGCTTTTTAGGTCAATCGGATCCTTTTTAGCCTTGGGACGAGAACCAATCAAATCTTCACAAATGACAAAGGATGACGAGCGGATGACGAGCGGATCTGAAACTTACGTGCTGTATTTGTCTCCCTCCTTCCAAGTCTATGTAATAAAGTTTCTCCCATCAACTCATCCAAATTGTCTCTCTTTCTAAAGGCATTATTGAGTGTGTTGAGGGTGCATTTATCGGATCATGCAACTCGATCACTCTCACCGGATCACACCTACACGTGCCGCGGAGCAAGTCCTCGAAAGGTATACGGCTCGTCACAATGCCTAATTGCCTTCGCCAAGTCTTGCATATCGGCCTCCACAACGATGGAACAAGTCCATGTCGGTTTGGCTCCTTTTAGATTGCCCTCATCATCCTATTCGATGGCATGCATCAACCCAACTCATGTCATCTTCCGTCTTAGAAAGAATCAACATATCTTCCTCCACGATGCTCCCATAGAAATTGGACCTCGCCATCATCGGCACCAGTATGACATTTCGTACATTCGATCTTCATCAATGTGGAATCTCCACTTTGATTCTTTCATCATCCGGAGATCCACCATCCTCAACGGTCTCCCTCGCATCGGTCTCCCTCCTCCTCGCCATCCTTGCCGCGCTTTCCGGCTTTCCTTCTCGAGACGATGTCACGCACACTCAAAGTGTCACTATCGTCAATTGGGCTCCCCTAACACCATGGCTTGAATTAGCTTCAAAAGTAAAGGAACTCCAACCGAACATCATAAATGGAGACGGAGACCGACATGACACATGCCGATCGAATCTACGAAAGTCATAAAGACAAAGACCGATGGTTTGGGTTGTCTAGAAGAAGACCGATCGGTCCTCCCCTCCTTTGAGGCAACCTCCTTAGCTCCATGCTCTTGCCCGTCTTGGCCAAGACAATTCATTTAGATCAGAGTGGGACAAAGGCCGAATGCCTCCCTTGACGCTTGCTCCACATGGGCAACGCTTTCTAAGTGACTAAAGACTATGAGACACTTGTTGTGACGTCATCCGAACCTCTTCGAACTCAAGTTCACTGATCCGGAGAGGATCGAGCCCGACAAAGAAACCAGCCTCGATAGGAGACCGGACCAGATAGCTATCGCGCTCCCTCTCCATCGGTCTCGCTCCCTCTCGCGGCTCTTGCTCGGGAGCAAAAATTTCATTGACACCACCATTCGACTCGATTCTCTCGTCATCAAATGCACCACGCCGATCCAATGAAAATGTTGGATTCATCATCATCACTCCACAAAATTATTTCATCACACTTCGACAAATTTCAAGACCCCTTGAAATGGCCATAGCCAATGATTACTCGGGGGCAAATGATAAGGAAAGGGATTCTGGAGGGAGCACAACCTTAGACCGAGCTCGACCCCTTCATCTGCTCGAGTCTAAAAGAGCCACGCTGACACACACATGTGAGATCATGTATCGACCTCTCTCTCAGACAATCCGAGATCAAAAAGAGCAAACCCGACGCACATGACCCACGCAAGATTATATGTCGGTCTACCTCTCACACCTCCTACTCGGGGGCAAAAGGACTTGATAGAAATTCTACCGAAACATGACACAACAAAACGTGGGCAACGTTTCGAAGCCCCCTTAGGCATTTCACAAAGATCTACATGGCATAAGTTTCCACAAGCCGAAGCACATATGCGACGACGAGCTAAAGCTAAGAGCATACTTAAGTCTTCGTAATCATTTTTTCCCGCTAAATGAAGTACGTACGCCACGACGAGCTAAAAGCTTAGAGCGTACTAAGACATTCACAAGTGGCACCGACACTCTAGGCTACGATGGAATTGACACATTTCCAGAGAGCCCTACACGAATTCATTTCTTACACAAAATTGAATCTTTGTACAAGAAAGGGGGCAAATGATAGGGAATGGAATTTTGGAAAGGCAGAGCCCAGCAATAAGAGACAACGCCACGCGAGTGCGACATGTGACAATTGGGCCCAGCCTAACTCGAGAAGGCCTCCTCGAGCCCGACTCAAGGAGACCGAGCCCGACTCGAGGAGGCCGAGCCGACTCGGTAGACGGAGCCCTAATCGGGAGATGGAGCGGAGCCCGACTCCTAGGTCAAGACCAACTAGGTTTTCGAACCAACTAGGTTGGCTCCTCACTCTCTTACGTCACTAGCTTGAGGGAAAAGCGGACATTTCCGGGAGGACCTCAAAACCCCTACAAATAGCCGCGGATTTGACATTCGCCACAAGCATAAGCTAAGCTAAAGTTCACACGTTCATTAGTTGAGCTTAGATGAGAACATCTCTCTAGACATAACCCACTTCACTCTCGTTCTAAGATTGTCCCGTCGAGAGACAACCCGAGCGACACAACCAATCGGCCTCACTCTCCTCGAGCCGAGCCGACTCCACTTGACAAGTCTTGACTAGGACCTACCTCAGTATGGATCATCGGCCTCTCTCCCATGTGAAGAAAGCCGACGCCGCGAGATCCCTTCCGAAGGTTGACCTCACGGTGAGTCTTGTTGACCCTGATAGGTCGTAGACGCTCAAATTCTCTCCAAAGAGTCCTCCTCTCCTTCGAATCAAAGCTAGCTACAACCAAACAAGATAGGGCGTGCTCTCCAGTCTTCTACTTCTCCATCTGTGGACGAAACAGTTATATTTATCAGCGAAGAATTGAGAATCAAATTTACAAAATTTGTCGATCAAGTTTTTTTCAATTACTTTAATTAAAAGTCGCAATATAGATTAGTTTGGACATTTGGTTTTATTTGATTGGATATTATAGTTATCTTCTCATCATATAGCATTATTATGTTCTTGTGGTATAATAGTTATCTTCTTATCCTCTGTCAGTATTTATCCATCTAGAACTGAGAAATCTTGCTTTTCGACTCACATTATCTATCGATTAAACCGATTTCAGTTACATCGATTAAAGGAAATTCAGATTAGTTTGGAAGATCGGTTAAAAAGTTTATTTTTCCACGGTAAATTCATTTTGGTGCTAGTAAGTTATTGAACTACTTCTTTTACGCGCTAGATACATGAAAGCTAAACGCTAATCTAATGTAGCTCATGCCAAGCCTGACATTCCACGCATATAATGCATGTTGGATCACATAATGATACGGTATGAGGGCTTTTAGATAGTTTGGACCGTGGCGTCGTCGGTGTCTTCGACTTAGGATCGGTCAAGCACGTGCAGCGGCTTCATCCCCTTTGCAAGGCCACGAGTCCAAAGGCAGAGACATCGCCGGCCTCGCCCTCCTCAAGAGGCCGAATGAATGTGCCCAAAGCCGAGGAGACCTATGGCCCCATAACTGTATAGGTGGCTTTCATAGCACTAACAGTCCAAGTCAACCCTAATCGCTCCCCTATATCAAGACCCTTCTCAAATGTCCCAGATAACCAAGATTATCCATAAGAGACACACGCGAGAGTTAGGGCATTACTCTCTCTCTAGAAGTGTGGATACTTCCATCTCTAGACTTGATATCCAGCACGAGGCCGCTCGGCATCGTAACGAGCCTTGTAAGCCAGCTCCAGGCTGTAAACGCTCAAATAATTCTCACCCTCCATTCTGTTCTAAGTCCCAAACTCAGCTTGAAGATGAATCGAAAAGAGGCGTGTGCTCTCCACCTCTAACTCGTTTCACACCGAGGCAAAACACATGGTAAGATGCATGTTTGTTGGCTCATCATTTATGGTTTCACTACTGCCAATAATATAGATTGTAATCCCAATTGGTACTTAAAAGTAAGAATATGCTTGAACGAGAAACAATTGTGGATAATTTGCATGATTATTGTAATCCCAATCGGTACTAGAAAGTCAAAATATGCTTGAACGAGAACAATTGTTGTATCACTTTATCTAGAGGTTGTTTTGAGTTACTTCTAGTTTACCTTTTTATAATTTTCTCGATTCATGTTGCTATCAATAGCAATCATCAGCAGAATCCCTACGTTCCTAGCAAAACCCTAAATCATTTTGTGTTTGTTTCAGCAAAACCTCTACCTTGGCCATATTATATAACTTTGGATTATTAAAAAATGTTGTGACAAAAAAATGTTTTATGTGTATTATTAGACTATAAATAAAATTATAAAATTTAATTAGTGTTGTGATAAAAAATATCATGGTGACGTAAGAGTCACGTAAGAATGTTGGCACGGTCCATTAAAGAAAAATAGGGGTTGTAACTACATTTAAGCGTCTCCAATTTCAATGGACCTACAAGGCTCACCATAAGGCAATAGTCAGGGATGCGTGGCTACGATATGGACTTTACATGTAGAGAAGATGAACTCTTTATTCTTTTTGATCAATAGAATAGGAGTGTGTTTATGATTGTGATTAGGGTTTAGAGACGTAACCTTAGAGAGATTATATAGGAATTTTATCCCTTGATCAAGGGATTTGATATTCCGTAATCTTCTTATTAAGGTATAACTCTTATTGCTTATTTTGTGGGATCCATAAAGTCAACTTAAAAGTGTAGTTTATTTTTTGGGACTGTGATGCCACCACCCAAGTCGTCCGACTGACTGACCTTGTCCGAGGAGCAGTCCGATCAAGTCAGCATGGCAGGCTAGATGTTCGGTCTGCGAGATTTCTCCACTACATTTGCTCCCTTATTCGTACCATAGTTGTACCTGGCGGGAACATGTAATATTTTTATGACGGGGTGAGGGGCCTGTGTGTGTGGATATTAAGCTTTTCGGCCGTGCCTATAGTCTGACTCATTTTTTGGCAGAATAACTCGTTACTGGGGTGGAGGATTCTAAACAATGGCCTATCCTGGAGAATTTGCCCCTCTCTGGTGGGGGGGCTTGCGATGCATAGGTGACTGGCTTGGTAAGGCCAGCAGTTTGTTGGACAAGGTGTTTGCCAGGTCAAGGACCTCGTCTGCGGATGTGGAGCACCTTTTGAGAAACTCCGGACATTGACTTTGAAATTTGAATTTCTCGAGAGGCGGAACCCTGCGGTTGTCTGGTTTGTGAAAGAATCTTTATTCTGCCGAGGCTTCTAATTATAGCTTTTGAAATTGAAATGTTGTGCGTGCCTCTAAACTGAAATTGACTTGTCGCTTTTCTGATTGGTGGCAAGTGAACCGATGCCTTGTTTTCTGAATCGGGTCATTCTGATGGCGGTGCTTTCGAGGCCTAATTTGTGTACCGGGCTATTTTTATCCTAAGTGGATTTTCAACTGGATACCTCTATGGCTATTATAAGAGAAGTAATTCCTTACTTTTTACATTTCGTATTAAACCTCTTTGATATTGATACGGCATGGGGTTACCTTTTTATGCATCTAGTCTTCATCAAGTTTTTCAGGTTCAAATATGCATACGAGATCGGCAATTGCTCGGGCAGGCAATGAGATTGATGTCGAGCATGTCCAAAATCTGGTAGGAGAAGAGCGCCGCCGGCGAGCGGCCCGATGCACTGAAATGGTCATCCATCAAGACCATTTCTTCTACTTAGAAGGGGCTAACCTTGAACCTACAGCTAATCATAGTTTCGAATCCAGAACTAGCCCAATCTTCCAATCTCTCTTTTGAAAATGTTCTTATAACTATTAATACAAGCGCTACAGCTTCGCAACACGCTCCTCTCGAAGAAGGAGAAAATCGTGCCAAATCAACCGGGTCATTCTCAACGGAGGGTCCGTCTCGTCCTAAAGTTTGCTCTCATCAGCCTAAAAGGGACCTCCGAGATTCAATGACAAATAGAAATGAACGCAGCAAAGTCCGTCCTGTGACCGACTTGCATGACTCACTCACACGGCGCAGAGAGAATGGGAAGAAACTACATTCCAATCATGATGCCTACGAGTATTATCGATATGCTCAAAACCTGAGAGATAGGTTGAATTCTAGAAGCCGCTCACCGCTCACCGCATCTCCTAGAAGATGTCCATCAAGACCGCAGAAAGCAGCAAGACCGAGCCGAAGCATCTGTCAGCCACTCTCGCCAGAAGTGCATTGCCAACTTTAGGCACGCAATGGCTAAATGCCGTCGCCTACCCCATTCAACATGGCCGGGCATAATGCCGAGTACCATCCATCACCACCAAATCAAACCTTGCAATAGATTAGAGTAAACCCTCAGATGGTGATCTACAGTAACAAATGGGACCACCACCTGGCCATTATGATTTTTATTAGGTCGTGCCCCAAGATATGATGGGAATGGTGTTCAAATAGCCCCAGCCGATGGAAGAATAGGCAGAGCCGTGCTCAACTACGTCACAGATCCTTCTCCGTTTGTGCAGAGGATACTGGATGAACCCCCTCTAGCAAAGTGGCAGATGCCGAATCTGAAGAAATTCGACGGAGAAGGCGACCCAGCAGCTCATGTGATGACTTTTGACTCTGCTATAAATCTCCATGCCATACCAGATCCTATCCAATGCTGAGCTTTCCCAAGTGTGGTTCTGAATGTTACCACTAGCTTCAATATCTTGTTTTGTCGAACTACCTGCTACGTTCGTCAACAGATTTATAGGGGGACAGGTCTAGGATAAGAGTCTAGTGACCATACTAAAATGCGTGCAAAAGAAAGAGGAAACCCTATGAGAGTATTTCCACCGCTTCCAAAATGAATGCAACGTAATAGGCGAAGCCGTCAACATCGTCTCAAGGTCCGCTCTCACCAACGAGACCACTAGCGAGACTCTGCAAGAATTAGCAGACAAAGAGGCAACCGACTTCTATGACATAATTAGCCAACATAGTCGATGAAGAAATGAGGGTGGAAGACGTCCACAGAGACTGCAAGACCGGAAGGTTCCACCCTCAGGAAAATAGGTCATTCCATAGGAACCATAGAATGATAGAAATAGAGGCCAGGATAACGGAGACAAAAATTGCGAAGACCACAACCAAGAGCTCCCCCGCTACCTCAATCATACCCCTCTGAATACCACTTGAAGCTCTGTATTAATAGCTATTGAAAGATCCGACCCTATGGTCATCAGGTACCCGAAGCCTATAAGGTCAGATGCGATTTGCAGAAATAGTGACCAATATTGTGATTTCCATAAAGATTAAGGTCACACCATCGAAGATTGCAAGAAATTAAAAGATCTGATCGAGTTCCTCATCCACGGAGGGAAGTTGATCAATTATGTAAGGAAAATCGATGATAGAGGCAGAAATGCTGATCGGAAGAACCAAAGGGTACCGCGTCGAGGAAACTACAATCTTGATGCCATGAAGGCAGAGAGACGTGACAGGACTCCACCCCCAGCTCCCCCAATGCTGGCAGGTGGAGTTGTGATACATATGATCTTCGGTTGAGAAGAAACTACAAAGGGTAAAAAATACTAGAAAGAAGGCCAGGCGTGAAGCCGAACAGATAATGTCCATGGCCATAGCTCGACTAGCGTGCATGACGCCCAACACCGAGGGCACGATAATAAGCTTCTTTAAAGAAGAACTGGCCGGGATGTAGTATCCTCACACTGATCCCTTAGTCATGAAGATGATCATCGCCAACAACACGGGAGGTCAAGTCCTGATAGATGACGGTAACTCGATCAATATTCTATACTACCACGTCATTAAAGAGATGGGTTTCGATGATGCCAACCTGATCCCATCAACTGGGCCAATATCGATATCAACAAGATTAGAATCCCCGTTAAGGGACAAATCAAACTCCTGGTCACACTAGGAAAGGGAAGCTGAAAATCCCTCCAGGTCATCAATTGGCTAATCATAGACGGCCCAATCGACTACAAGCCCATCCTTGGCAGAAGCGGCATAGCCGCCTTCTCTAGCGTCGCCTCGTTGCTTCACTAGGCATTCAAATTCCCAACACCGAGGGGCATAGGCACCGTGCATTGTACCCAAGCCGAGTGTGGGGCCCCGCCTCGCTCGCCTCGATTCGAGCGAAGCGGTGCCGACTTTTCTTCCTTTGGCTTAACCTTTGACTTTTTAAATTATCCATTTAGTTAAGACATAATGAACATAATATTATTATACATGACTTTAAATATTCAAGTAGTCTTATAAATAAAATACACTTAGGAAAATATTAAGACATTTCTTCATACTTGGAAAAACTGGCGGAAGAGAATCCTATTGCCGAAGAGCCCGCCCTAGATACTGTTGCCGCTACCGATCAACCTGAAGAGAAAATAAATTTTTCGAAAACGTAAGCTTACGCTTAGTGAGGTTTTATCGAAATACTTTAAGAAAATATCTTTAGGAAAAACATTCGTTAAGGAAAATCATCGAAAACATCTGTATACTTCATTTTTCCTCGAAAACATTTATCGAACCCTTTCAGTGAAAAACATTAGGAATTACAACAGGGGCGACCTGTTGTAATCTCCCAATAACCTCGACTTCCGTAACCATGGAAGTAATAATAAATCCCATCAGATAGACTAATGGAACTGTACCCTCTAATCAGACCGTAAACATGGGGCCGCATAAGGACCAAGTACTAATTTGGATTTGTCGCCACAAAGTCGACCAAATGCCCCTCGACCTCGAATAAAAAGTTTTGGGTTCGTACATATATATATAAAGCATCACTTGCTTTAAACCTCGTCGTTGTAAAAATGTCTAAACATATTAGGGATCTTTAAAAAAAACAATTCTCTTCAGTTTTAAAAATATATCATCTAACTATGCCGCATTCTTTAATTAAATCATAAACGTCGATTCGTTAATAACTTACGGCATAGTAATATATATATATATCTCGTAAAATATGAATATACTTTACTTAATTAAAAAGAAAGTACGCTCACCGTGAACTGTTCCTCAAGTCGCGCCTTTACGCTACGCTGCAATGTCGCTATCTACGCACCTATCGAAATATTATAATTAGCCTGGTAAATACGAACGTTTAAAGAGATTTACTTAAAGTAATCTTATTCGTCGTTTCGTCATATTCGTTCTCATTTTTTTATTTTATTAGTGGGTTTGAGATTTTATTTAATCTTGATTGTTTATTATATGCTACATATGATGGAATAAATATTCCTAAAATATAAAACACTCCTACTGATTGACAATGATATTCTAATATTGTAGAATAATTTTCTAAGTTAAAATATGACCCAAAAGAATTTTTGAGACACTTAATTATTTTAAAATCATTTTTGACAACTAAATTATCTCATAATTAATATAAATTTATTCTGTCGTCGGAAATTCCTAAATCTTTTATATTTTGTAGAAATTAATATTTTTAGCTTACTGTAAAAATTTCCTAATTTTTGGATAAGTAGAAATTATTTAATTTGCTTCGAAAATAAAAACAGGTTCGGTTTTAGTAAAATTACCAAATAAATCTGGTTTTTTTTAAAAAAAACAATGCGTTGGTATTTTTGTAATTACTTTAAAAACAGAAGATTAAAATCGACTTTAAAACGTAGGATCGGTTGACTCAAAATCAATTCATTTCGGTTGGATTAAATCAGAACGATTTGAACCGAACCAACCGGAAAAACCGATTCTGTTTACTGTGAAATGACCATAAAACCATTGACTTCCATACTGACCGAAAGACTCACGTTAGTATTTTTGTAATTCCGTTAAAATCTAAAGGTTATTTTAGTCTTTTATCAGAAAAATCGATTCGGTTTGATTTGTTATAAATAGGGACTGGACCGGTTGGTCCAGTCATTTACCTTCTTCTTCCTCTCACTCTCAGACGACGCGATTTCACTCGCTCCGTCGTCTCTCTCGCCTCAACGGCGATTCCGCCGTTTCCGGCACCATCAGCCTACAACCCACATATAGAAATACTCCTCTCGACATCAAGAACACGTATCCATCGTCAATTTCAACCAATTACAACCGGGTAAGCCTTAATTTCATTTTTACAAATTAGGGTTCTTATGACGAATTTGGGGTTTCGACTAATGTTCATATATGTTGTTCTACGTTAGATTTTAAACGTTTTTATATATGTTTTACTTTAATTTAACAAGAAATTGAGTTCCGATTTTTACCTCGAATTCTTTGGGTGTTTTGCGAGGTTCGATTCTGGTTGGGAAAGGGTTACGGCGGAGAGAGGAAACTTTTCTACTACTGAAGCCGACTGGGACTCGGCCGGATTCGCCTGAGTCAACTCGACCAGTCATTGAGTTGACTCGGTCCCTAAATAAAGCTAAGTGTTCTTAACTCTTCCCTGTAATTTAGTTTCTTTCAGTTAGTCTCCGTTTTATAGTGATAAAACTTTGGCATATTGATTCACAGTAGTAATTGGTTATTATTTTTGGGATTACCTGTTAATCTTGGCTTAGCATTGATGCTGTCATGAGTTGCACATGTGTGTTGATTTGAATTCGGCTGAGACTGTGTAGTGGCCTAATAACAGTTTTTGGTTGATGATGATTCTTATTGAACTGCCCTATTAAGATAATTTTGTGTTAGAAAAATTCCTTGTATGTTGAATTGGCTGAGATTGATTGTATGCACTACCTGTTTAGTATATGTGGAATGGACTGAATTGTGTCTTGCTTGGCTGCCGGATGTGAGTTGCTTTTAATCTGGGTTGGAATTAAAGTGTTGGCTGACTGCTGCTCTAATATCTCTGTTGAATACTGATTGATGGTATTTGGGAGTGTCTAAGTTAGTTAAGAGAGTGAGTGTTGTCTGCTGAAGAGTCTGTGATTAAATGTGGTGTTTTGCATGCAGTTTTCTGAGTTTTAGAGGCCTGCCAGCTCACTGAAATGTGGCTGGCATGCAGGCTTCTTTGCAGTGACTCATTATCTGTTGTGTTGGATTGTCTAACAGGTGGATTTATAGTGCTTGCTGACTGATCTTTTGTGTTTTGTGTAGAGAAAGTCAAGGCTGCACTTCCATTTATGTATTTGGCAGTTTTGAGTGGACATTTTAGGGCTGTATAGACTGATTTTGTTGGCTGGCTGGACATGGTGTAATAATGTAGGCTTGTTACTATTTTTATTTATCTTGTATTCAATATGAGTGGCATTAGGATATTAATGTAATATTTGGCTTGTTTATGCAACATTAGTAATTGTATATAGAATACAATTTGTGTCTTATAAAAGTTTCTTATAAAATTAGTATCTTTAATGTAACGTAAAGCTTTACTTTATAATTGTATCATTTCTTCTTTTGTACAATTCCTTTTGTATTGAATTACTTATCTCACGTATATATTTTAATTGTTTTTGCATACTTTAATCGGATCTACTCATCGATCTAACGTCATTATTCGTCGTAGGAATAACTTTGTCTAATGTAGATTAGAAATCTAATTCCTCGCTAAAAGAAAAACTAACTTGTCGCTTAAGCTATAGGTGCGTAGAAATTCGAATCCTTCTTTGACGTAATTAGCGAAAATAGTCACGTGCGTCGAAATTATTATTTTATTAAATCTATCGCCACGTCGACAAAATTTACACGAAAATCTAAGCTCGATTTTACGAGTCGTTACACCGAGGCCGGAAAGCGTCATCAGAACACGATAGAGTCTGTCAAAGAAAACGACCTGACCAAGTTGCTTGGAGCTGCGTCCATCTTCGAAACCGAACTAAGTGAGTCATCTAACAAGCCTCCTAAACAGAAAAAGTATAAGTCTCTCAAGACTTCGAGCTATGTCCTGGATACCATTGCGGAGTATAAGACCGAATCAGCCCAAAGGCTTATGTCGTTCTCATCGGCCCAGTTAACCTCCCTCGGCCATAAGTGAAGCTACCCCGAAGATGCTCTTGTCAGCTACAACGACATCTGGATGGAGCCTCACACTCTTGTCCTCCCCTTCAGAGCCATGGCACTGGAAGTTAGCATCCCAACTCAAGAGAAGATGGAGGAAGCAAAGCCCACACTAAGTTATGCGGCCAAAGTCCTTCATGCCCTAAAAACGGGTATTAGAAACAATCACGGCTCTATAGAATAAGCCGACCTCGTCCCGACTCTGCTGATGATTGATACTCCGTACTTTTGGCAATCTGGCTATGGCGCGGAAATTTCCTTGGCTCGCAAAGACAAACTTTATCTAATGGGGTTTACCTCAAGGTAGTTTTATTCGGCCATGCGCGGCGTATTTTGTAAGCCCTTCTGAGGCATAAAACTTGTTTATGAACTATGTGTAAGTCCTATGAGCGACATCATTTCACCTATGTAAAGGTTCATAAGAAAGATGCTGTGGAAACTCGAGCTAAGGATGAATATAGACCCTTAAGTCTTAGTCCGCTTGGCCTCCACCCGCACCCATCCCGACGGTTAAATATGCTTTAAGGAAGACTGGGAAGGATATTTGGTGAAAATAGACAAGGGCAATCCTCCAAGTAAGCGATGCCACCCTTAGTCTTAGCCGAAATCCGCCATGGACTGAGGCCGTGTCCACCCGATTGGTTATCCTACTTGCCTATAAAGCATATAAGTCCAGACTAATTGGGTACTTTAATGGGCATGGGTCCATGACCATTTTACTCCCCGGTCTGGCACGAATGTTATGCTAAACTGAGAGGTCGAGTGAAACGGACCGAATGTGTGAATTGATCACTCACTGTTTTGACCTTTTTCACTTAGTCGACCTCGGTCACAAGCAGAAGAGCAGTTGCGGTGCCGAGACATTAAAAGGTACAAGTCACCGGTTAAGAGGTACGCCCACCCTGGTGCCTCCCATTGTCAAAGCAATGCAAAAAGTAACTCTCGGATCCCAGGATTATAGTGGCTGGTTAAGAGGGAAGCCTACCTCAGCACTAGCGCCGATTAATAACCATGTCCACCCCGGCGTCACCTCAGATCCGAGGGGTTCAATCCATAAAGGATCTCAGTGGCTAGTTAAGAGGTACGCCCACCCTTGCACTAGACGTCGGTTAAGAGGTATGTCCAGCCCGACAATCGTTTCGATTGGAAAGCACATGACAAAAGGATCTAGACGCTGGTTAAGAGGGAAGCCCACCCCAGCGCTAGTCCACCCCGAAAATCCTTTTGGTGCCAAAACGAAATCTTTACAACGCTTACAAAAAACAACTACATATAAGTCGCCGGTTAAGAGGAACGCCCAACCCGACACCTCTCTTTGTTTGGGCGGAATTAGAAATCGGAGTCCCAAGAAAAAAAAAAGTCAAGATATCGGTTAAGAGCTTAAAGCCACACCAACACTTCCTTCTACATGGAAAAATCTGATAAGTCCTAAAATGAAAAGGTCAAGCAGCATGTTAAGAGCTACGGCCACACCAACACTTCCTTATACTTAGGCCAAGATTTCAACCTTCAAAAGAATAAAATCACGACTAAGAGCCGAAGAGCCTAATCGATGATACACTCTATTCTAATAAGCAAAATCTCCTAAGTCTCGAAAGCAATACAGGGCAAGACGTCGACTAAGAGGTACGCACACACTGACACTCCTTTTGTTAGGACAGTAAAATGAAAAACTAAGACCTATAGAAGCAAAAAGGTCAAGATGTCGGCTAAGAGGTACGCGCAATCCGACGCACCTTCTAATAAGGCAGTATTAACGCCCACAATGACAGCAAAAAGGATTAAGTCGTCGCCTCACCAAGATGAAGCCGACGCCCCTAGCTAAATCAAAAAACAAAGACTCGAGCAAGAGCGATCAATAAAAATAAAAGACGTCGGTGAAGAGCTACGACCTCACCGATGCCAAATTCTATTTGTGTAAACATTCAAGCTACCTTATAAATCAGCGAAATGAAGCCAAGCATCCATAAAGGCTAGTGTGGAAGGATCATTTTTGTTGACACAGGCATGACAAAGAGTCACTAGAGGCTGAAGGATTCAAGCCAGCCATAGACAGAGAACTCTCAAGCAGAAATTTCAAGCAAAAACCGTGAAAAAGAGGGATCAAAGTCGCACAAATTGAAGAAAATTATTCGTACAGATAATAAAAAATATTTCACAAACATTACAATGGTACACAGGCTGGAATCAAGGGCACACAGGCGCGGTTTCTCTGAAAACCAACAGATTCAAGCTCCAGCCGCAAAAGGAGACTTGGCGGCAAGGGTTGGATCTTTGGCCGTAGTAGTTGGCTCAACTTTAGGAGAATTCAGAGCTGGTGAATTCGAGGTCCCTATAACCCCTTCGTCACCTCCTTCAGTTGGCCCCCCAGTCTTCTCCAAGATAGGACTGGCAACAGGAGACGGTGCTTGGTTCCTCTTATTTTGATTGGAAGATCCTCCGTCGTTGTCTGCATGATCTAGATCCTCATCTTCCTCAGCGATTTTGGCGAAGATGGGTCTATCCGCCTTCTCAACAAACTCGTTTGGCACAGTCTTCTTGACCCCCAAGTCAGGGTTCACTTGGTGCACGACCTCAAGAGCAGACATGAATCCCTCATACCGCCGACACCACATCACGCAGACCATGCGCAAGGAAGCATCCTGGTCAAACTTTTTCGTGCTACAGTACTCATCTACGGCCTGCTCAGGAGCCACCTGTACCTTGTCCCGGAACTGTTTCTTGTATCGAGTGATGCCCTGCTCTACCTCCCTCAGCTTTTCCTCCGCCACCTTCAATCTCTCCTTAGTAGCGGCCAACAACTCCTGCTTTTGCTCGGCGTCCGCCTTGGCTCCCCTCAGCTCCTCTCATATGGAGTTGTACTCTCTCAACTCTTCCCTCACAGAGTCGTACTCCCTAGCATTGAGCTCGGCCACATCGGCCACCCTGAAGGTGTAATCAACCGCCTCAAACGGGAAATCCCATAAGGCATCAGAGAATGAAAAGTTGAAAGGGAGAAAAGTGAAAAATAAGGAAACGTGACTTACCAGTTTGCAATGGGCTAGGTAGGACCTCACCAGCTCGCCCCAGCCCTTAGAGGCCAAAGCAGACCTATCATCCTCAGCAATAGCCAGACGAGTCAGCTTGGGTCCGCCATTAAAAACTTGCTCATAAGCTCCGAGGCTACGGCCTCCCACTCTCCAAGTCCAACCAGCTGAGGCATTCGGCACGAGTCAAGGATGATAGAGCCGACATGAGTAAGTTGTTCACGATGGATGGAGCCACTGTGAATGCATGATGATTATGAACTTGTGTATTGTCACTTTTTGACTCCACGCACTAGTTTATTTAAGAAAGCTTAGTTGTATAAATATGGTTTAATAAATTGTGGGGTAAGGGAAAGTCATTCGAACAGATTAGTGACGTGCCTGGAATCAAAGGCTACAATAAGAGGGTAAAGAAGAATGAAAGCTGGATCAATAACGTGGAAAGATCTGACAGATCAAACTCAATTAAGGAAAGGATATATGGGACAAACTACAAAGGAAACAGAATTACACAGTAAAAAGGAAACAAATATCATAATTTATTTCTTGAAGATCAAGCACACTGTGAGAAAAGAAAGTCAAAAATTGGATCCTAAAATCGCAATATGATTACTTGAGGTTAAGTTTTATTAAGGAAAGGAAAGATAATGATCACAAAGTTTAAAAGAAAATCGGATCATATCATTCCCGATTCATCATTAAAGCTATAAGTGACGATCAAGGAATTAAAGGTTATAAATAGAAGATGATCTCATGGCGGAATGTTCTTTGCACAAAGAGCGCACAAGGAGGAAGATAGAGTGACGTCCATTCCACTCTACCCTTTGTTTGTTGCCATAGATTATCCAGATTCAAAGAGTGGTGTGTAGATATCGAGAGTACTAGCCGGTCATTGGCTCGTATTGGTAGGGTTCTAGAATAGGTTGGTCCTAAGTCTAGAATTTACAGAGGAGATAGTCGAATTACAAACAATAGTCTTGACGTGTGGCTTGTACACGCATCTGAGTAATTCGGGTTATATTACTCTCCCCATTGTAAGCAACTTCTACCCGGCCCTTTTGGTCCCTGGACGTAGGTGTTGGATATTTAACGCCGAACTGCGATATATCTTTTAATTGAATACATTTAAACAAAGTTTTTATTTGTTTCGTACTGAATCTCTCACGTTTAATCTCTACTATTCTTATTTTTGTTTAATCTATCTTGTGCCAAAAACTACAACGTCTATATGCTCCAACAGTTCGATCTATTCTAAGTGAAGAACTATTCTATTCATCAAATCACGTTTTAAAAGTCTGGGAAAATTTCTATTTGTTTCAGGATTGTATACGTATCTGCTAATTGTAACAACTGGTCGGGTTCCTACTCGTTGAGGTGTTGCATCACTTAAATCAAACCAGCATGCTTAACTTGTTATTATTTGTTTGATTTGTTTATAAGTCTCCAAACCATAACACCAGTCTTCAAGACTTATCTTTTATACATCAGTTATTTAAATTAGTTTAACTCCAATAGTTAAGACTGATCCATTCGGTTAAAGTCTCTAAGCACAAATACATTTTAGTATGTGAGACTTTCAATCTAGATAGCCTGTAGCACAAGCGAGCCATCAGATCTTTAGATCACCAGATCTATAGATCCATATATTGACAACTATTACTGATGTGTCTGATTCAATGGTCACTTAACTGAGTCAGATCTGAAGGTTCTGGTTTAGTATCAACTCAACTGATCAGATCAGACATGCACTAATCTAGTTTCCAATTGACTTGGTTTGTTCGACACTTGAAGGGCACTAACTCAGGATCAGTGTGACAGAGTTAGTTCGACACTCAGGAACGCTAAGTCATCGTCATCATCATCCAAAGGAAGAACTCAGCCATCATCAGCTTACTCAAATAAGGTGCACTAGTAGGAGTTTAGAAGTCCCTACTGAGCTGACTATACACTGTTCATAGTACTTAGTGTACCTATAGATTATAAGCTGTCTGTAAGTATTGGTCCAGCTATTACTGACGAAATACTTGTTTATCTTTCACAGTTTATTGTACTCTGATATATTAATTGTTTATTAATCATAATCTGTGTTAGGTTTTGTAGTACTACTATTTTACAGTATAATACTTTGGATTGTTTCTATAGTAGTTTAACTATTTTAATAGTACTGATTATTTATCTGCTGCTATTTAGTATCTAGTTTGAGAATAAGTTTATCTTTATTATATTAAGATTATTCTCGAGTTGAAAATTTGTACATCTAATTAATCACTTTGATAAAACTGAGATATATACAAGTTGTTGTCAGATTAGGTTTGAGTTGTAACTGGTTAAGTTTCCTCTCAGAGAACTTATTTGAAAAGAGTTAGGGCTATCAATTTTTCAATTGGTATCAAACCAGGTACACTAACGAAATTCGGTGAGATCAAGCCCTAAAGCAGATATCATTGTGGAAATAGGACCATCACCTAATTTAGCACCCATGCTAAATGGTGATAACTACGGTTACTGGAAGTCGAGGATGGTACACTATCTAAATGGTATAGATCGTAACTGTACGGATGTGATAGACACCAAGTGGACCAAACTTATGAAGAGGTCAATTAGTGGTGAAATAGTACCAAAAGAAAAAAGTGAACTAAGTAACAACGAGAACAGAAGAGAGTAACTAAACTCAAGGATCATGAATATTCTATTCATTGCCATAGCCATAGACATATTCAATTTAGTTTTAGCTCTACATACTGCACAGGAAGTCTGGTTTACTCTTCAAACCACATTTGAAGGAAGCAAGAAAGTTAGAAAGGTGAAGCTAAAATGGTTCAATCGAAGTTCGAAAAACATGCAAATGAAAGATGAAGAAAGCATTAACTTATACAGCGCAAGGATTATGGATCTGGTAAATGAAGCATCATCATTAAAAGAACGAATTTCTAATGAAATGATGGTCACCAAAGTTGCAAGGACACTCACGGATGACTTCACACCAAAGATTACTGTCATAGAAGAAGCAAGCGATCTGAGTACAATTTCATATGCATAACTCATAGGAAATCTTATAGCATATAAATTGAAGAACAGGGAGACGACTGAGAAAAGATAAGGAGAGAAGAATCTATAAAGTCAGAATCAGAACAGGGAGTGATAGAATCCTTGGCATTACTCACGAAAAATCTCACACATGAACTTAGACGTAAGAATCAAAGGTACAAGAGGTTAAACAAGTTCAGACCTCAAAGTAAACCACGACGAGAAGAACAGTCTTCTAAATCCTCTGATAATGAAAACAAGAGATTCAGAAAACAAATTTAGTGTCATGAATGTAAAGGGTATGGGCATGTAAAGGTAAAATGTGCAAATACACTTAAAAAGAAGAACAAGAACCAATCATATAAAGCATAATGGGATGAAAATAGTGATAGTGATCTTTCATCATCCTCATCCAAAGAAGAAAGAAGCTATCATACTAAGGCAAGAGCAAAAGGACAAGAAGTGCAGATTGACAGTGAACGAAGCATGGTTGATTCACTAGAGGTGGACATGGGAGGAATATTGAACTTCTTCCAAAATGAAAAGACCATCGAAGAAGAAATAGAGGAGCTGTGTCATAAACAGAGTACAACCCCACCAATAAATCAAGGTTGGATAGCATGGCTAAAAGGAAAAATCGAGTACAATAACACATAAGCAACTTCACAAAAAGAAATCGGGTTCAATGTCTCACACATATCATATGACGAAAGTTCAATGATATATTGTGACGATATAAATAACAGCTGGACAGAAGATGAAGGAGATCATAAGGAAACCTGGTCAGATGATGAAGATGCTGAAGAAGTTCTAAGGATATTTGGTCAGAAAATTAATATGAGCAAGGAAGAAAGGGAATATAATGCTAAAGAAATTGATGAATTCTGCAAGTCGCTAGTCAAAACTCAAAAAGTAAGTATGTCACTAAGCTTGGGTAAAGATAAAGGATCAGTATCTGGAATTGTCATCTTAGAACAAGATACAAGCTCAGAAGGGACTGGACAAGAAGAAACATACACCCAAAGGTATCGGTCAGTGAAACAGATAGGACAGACGTAATGATTCAAACAACTATGGAAATGATACAGATTCTGTTATGTCATTTGAAGGTTTCGATGATGGAGGGATTTCTAATCATGGTTCGAATAAGGAATTTTGGAATACGTCATTATAGAAACTCGAACAAGAGAATATCTTGTTAGTTCAAGAAAACCAAGGGATCCGAGAGGAAAATGACAAGATTGTATCAGAAAAAGAGAGACTACTAAGAGAATGAGATGAAGAATTTCAGAAAGAATTCGAAATACAGAAAGCGGATTTCACAGAAAGATGGCATTCTTTAGAATTGAACATGGGAGGACAAATTCAGAATTTACAGAAAAAGCTAGAAACTACAATTCAAGAACATGATCTAAGACATAGATTTGTGATCTTTGTAAGCAATTAATGAAAGAGCAAGATGCTCGAATATTAAACAGAGACAACTCGAAACAGGAGTATGATTCAAACATGGGATATTGTCTCAATACCTCAGACAAGAAACAACAACAAGAGGTTTTGGACAAATCAGAATCATTGGTTAAACATACAAAGAAAAAGCAACCCATGGAGCATGAAGAGATTGAATGGTTTTTGGATAGTGGATGCATCATGCACATGATAGGAGAGGAATAGATTCTAGAAGAAAAATTGGCAAACACAGGTGAAAGAGTTGTCTATAAAAATCGAGAAGAAGGAGAGATTATTGAATGTGGACAACTGGAGTTACATCCTACTATCAAGATAAAAATTTGCAAAAGAATATCTTGAGCATCAGTAGATTGTGTGAAATAGGTCTCATTGCTGTATTCAATGAAGAACACTGTATTATAAAAAATCATGATAGAGACATAATAATCAAAGGAGAAATAACGAGCAAAGGGATGTATAGATGGATTCAAACAAGAAACTACATGATAGAAAACATCTACACATCACAAGAGGTTACTTCTCTGGCAAGGACGATGTGTCACTTCTTGAAAGAACACTAAGATCAAGGGAAGCAAGAATCGAAGACAAAGAAACTCATCAGCTCGAAAAGATAGCTAATTTGAAGAAATAGATAGGTGAAATGTATGAGGAGCAAGAAACAAGACTAGATCTGGTGAATAAACTACTATCTGATCAACATCAATCCATGTAATGGAATAAAGAACTCATTGATAAGATACAACAATATAAAGAGCAACAGAAACTTGTATGGTATTTCGATGAAAAATGTAATTCACATCTTACAAGACATTTGATTTACTTCAAGAGTATGAAGCATGCAAAGAATATAGAATTACAGCGTATAAAGGAAAAGAACTTCGAGTCCTAGGAAAAGGAATGTGTGCACGCAATTATCTACTCAAAGATGTTCTTAATGTGTTGGGACTAGAAGACAATATAATAAGCATCAAACAACTCAAAAGGAAAATTTGAAAGTTGAATATGACTCAACATGGTGGAAGATATTTAATGATAAAGATGAATCAGTGCTTCTAGGAGTTCAAGTTGGATAAAGAAAATATCAGCTTGTTCAAAAGGATGATTGTTGATTTGATTGTTAGTATGAAATCTCAAAAAGTCAGAACAAGAAATCAAGAAGTGCGTGGAATATTCCCTGTAAGACGAATAAATGATTCTCTCTACATATAACGAACAAAAATATTATAAAAAATAGTTTAAGAAACAAAATATCAAAAGAGAACAAACTATTTTGATCAAGTAAACAGAAAAACTAAATATTTTATTTTCGGCCAAGTATAAATAAACAAGTTAGCCTAGGTCATTGTAATAAACACGAGGTCACACTCTGACAAGAGAGGACCAAAACAATTGGTAAACTCTGAAAAAACACTCAGATCTGAGGATTGTTATACGAAATTCTTTTGACAACAAGATACCCAAAAGAAATTCCTTGAAGAGAAGATCAAGCTGGTGCCTTACAGTCTAAAGACTTCCAGCCCGACGCTTAGGAGACACCCTTATAATGGCATCTATTCCAGTCCACCACATCAAGTGTACTTGGACAGTGATAAGGATTCATGTTTAGATACTCTAAATTATCAACAAGGGTTCAGAAATCAACTTCATCAAACCCCTATTTCGCAACAAAAATTGATGTATGCTCAAGCCGGATCTTCAACGAAGCCAAAAACCAAGAGTATACTAGGTTTTTCTCCTTACCTTATTCCATTGAAGAAGCGGTGGAACACTGAAACAAACAAGGAACATCATACAAATGATGGATCTACTGAAAGGGGAATTACAAACAAACAATATGAGTTGGATGCATTAAGGGAACCAGACTCTGGGGGTTTCACAATGATCATTGGGGGTTCCAACCTAGAGGAACATTACAAGTACCTCCGCAGAGAAATCAAGTTGAATGAAGATATTATCAAGGAATTTCAATGATGATCATTCTGAGGAAGAGTTTTATTAGTCTATTTTTCTATTGTTTTGTTCAGACCTTGAGGGGGAGTTCCTTTTTATATTTACATTATTTTCAGTTCATAGGCTCAGGGGAGCTAGTCTTCTTCTATTTTAATGTTTTTACTAAGTCTTTGGTCATTTTTCTCAAAAAGGGGGAAAACATGTTAACATTTGTTGAGTTGAACATGTTAACATTTGTTGAGTTTTTGTTTATGAAAGTTTTTTAATTTTGTTTAACAAAAACTTTAGTCGTGTTTAGTCAAAAAGTGTCAAAGGGGGAGACTGTGAATACATGATGATTATAAACTTGTGTATTGTCACTTTTTGACTCAATGCACTAGTTTAATTAAGAAAGCTTAGTTGTATAAAATATGGTTTAATAAATCGTGGGGTAAGGGCAAGTCATTCGAACGGATTAGTGACGTGGCTAAAACCAAAGGCAACGATAAGAGGGTGAAGAAAAATGAAAGCTGGATCAATGACGTGGATAGATTTGACGGATCAAACTCAATTGAAGAAATGAACAAGGGAAAAACTACAAAGGAAATGGAATTACACACAAAAGTAAACAAACATCATAATCTGTTTCTTGAAGATCAAGCGCTGTGAGAAAGGAAAGTTAAAGATCGGATCCTAAAATCGTAATCTGATTACTTGAGGGTCATGTTTTATTAAGGAAAGATAAGGATCACAAAGTTTAAAAGAAAATCAGATCATATCATTACTGATTCATCATTAAAACTATAAGTGAGGATCAAGAAATTAAAGGTTATAAATAGAAGATGATCTCACGGCGGAATGTTCTTTGCACAAACAACGCACAAGGAGGAAGATAGAGTGAAGTCTATTCCACTCTACGCTTTGTTTGTTGCCATAGACTATCCAAATTCAAAGAGTAGTGTGTAGAGATCGAGAGTACTAGCCGGTCATTGGCTCGTATTGGTAGGGTCCTAGAATAGATTGGTCATAGGTCTAGAATTTAAATAGGAGATAATCGAATTACGAACAATAGTCTTGACGTGTGGATTGTACACGCATCTGAGAACTTCGGGTTATATTACTCTCCCCATTATAAGCAACTTTTATCCGGCCCTTTTTGTCCATGGACGTAGGTGTTGGCTATTTAACATCGAACCTCGATATATCTTTTAATTGAATAAATTTAAACAAAGTTGTTAATTGTTTCGTACTGAATTTATTGCATTTAATCTCTACTATTCTTGCTTTTATTTAATATATCTTGTGCCAAAAACTACAATGTCTATATGCTCCAACAGTTCGATCTATTCTAAGTAAAGAAATATTCTATTCATCAAATCACGTTTTACAGGTGTGGACAAATCTCTATTTGTTTCAGGATTGTATACGTATCCACCAATCATAAGAATTGGTCGAGTTTTTACTCGTTGAGGTGTTACATCACTTAAATCAAACTAGCACGCTTAACTTGTCAATATTTATTTGATTTGTTTATCAGTCTCCAAACCTCAACACCAGTCTTCGAGAGACTTATCTTTTATACGTCAGTTATTTAAATCAGTTTAACTCCAATAGTTAAGACTGATCCATTCGATTAAAGTCTCTAAGCACAAACACATTTAGTAAGTGAGACTTTCAATCTAAATAGTTCGTAGCACAAGCGATCTATCAGATCTTTAGATAACCAGATCTATTGATCCATATATTGACAATTGTTGCTGACATGTCTGATTCAGTGATCACTTAACAAAATCAGATCTGAAGGTTGTGGTTCAGTATCAACTAAATTGAATCAGATCGGACAGGCACTAATCCATTTTCCAATTGACTTGGTTGGTTCGAAACTTGAGGGCACTAACTCAAGATCAGTGTGACAGAGTTAGTTCGACACTCAGGAACCCGAAGTCGTCATCATCAACTTACTCAACTAAGGTGCATCAGCGGGAGCTTAGGAGTCCACTGTAAGTTCTAGTTCAATCCCTACTAAACTTACTATACACTTTTCACAGAACTTAGTATACATGTAGGTTGTAAGCTGTCTTCAATCTCAGATCCAATCGACCCCCCATCACTATCATATTTCCACTATAAGTTCTAGTTCAGTCCCTATTGGCCTCACCATGCTCATCGCGGAAATCATCGTCCTCGTTAGGGTCTTCAGCTTATGATACGGCATGGGGGCTTTTAGGTAATGTGGACCGTGGAGCCGTTGGTGTCTTCAATTTAGGATCGGCCAAGTACGTGCAGAGGCTCTGTCCCCTTTTTGAGGCCACGAGCCCAGGGGCACTGACACCGCCGACCTCGCCTTTCTCAAGAGGCCGAATGCGTCCAAAGTTGAGGAGAGCTATGGTCCCATAAGAGACACACAGGAGATTTATGGCATTTACTCTCTCTCTAAAAGTGCGAACACTTCCCTCTCTAGACTTAAGATCCACCATGAGGTCACTGGGCTTTGTGGCGAGCCTTGCAGGCCAGCTCCAAACCGTAGACGCTCAATTACTTCTCATCCCCCATTCGTTTCTAAGTCCTTAACCAAAGCTCGAAGACTAATCCGAAAGAGGCGCGTGCTCTCCACCTCTAACTCGTTTCGATCCTTGACGAAACAAATAATGTTCGGCCGACTTTTCTTCTTCTCGTTTCTAGAAATTTCCATAGTTACAGAACGATGGCGAGAAAAACCAACGTGGCCAACAAAGAAAGGGAGCCAGGGAGAGGGTTCGTCGGTGACACTTTCTTCATCGTTGTTGGAATCGACTGTCGAAGTATCAAACGTTGAGCAAGTTACTTCTTTTGTAACTCTTCATTCTTTTGATGCTTCTGAGAGTAGGGGGAGGGTTGAATCCGACCTATCTCTGAAGGGGAGTGACATTGGGACCGCCGACCAAGACTTAGGTTGGGCGCAAGCTAGTGTTGGTCATGTAATGGATGACTTTATATGGGACGCTAGCCGATTATTCTGTTCATTTGGGTGCCCAAACTTCTTTGCCTTAACGATTGGGGCGTTGTCCTTTACCAGCTTAGCCCTTTGATAATTGTTGTTCGTTTTCCATTCCAATGGGAACTTTGTCGGTAGTTATTAGAAATTACTATGACAAATGCCCTCAATTTACTTGGTTAAAGTCGACGCATAGAGAAGGCGCACAAAGAAGTCCGTGAATACATCAACGTATTGATAATGCCCTTAATTTACTTTCCTCAATTTCGGAACTTTGCTGATTTGCCTTTACTTGTGTACATTATCATTTGTTGCAGTTTTTCAATATATTAGGTTATTTGTTTAAGTAATTACTTGCTAAAAACCTATTATTTTATTTTTTATTGGAAAATAAAAATAAAAAATTCCACTAGATTGCAAGTCGTCTCTTGCAATGGGCTTAGGAGACATACGTTATTTCAGTGAAGATATAACTCACATGCATCCCATCAAAGACCCTAGAATTCTCAAGCATGTATTTCTTGGATTTTTGTAGTGAGTTCGTCAATGAAAGGTATCTCTTCCCGTACATTAAAAGGATTTAGAGATAGAAATATATTATGTTGAGATCGAAAGCAACTTGAAAGTTTGCCCCCATTCTCTCTCTCTATTTTTTTTTTTTTTTTTACAAGAGTGTTTTGACTTTGCACTTCACTCTATGATGTAGATTTCGAATCGACTGAGTAATTTTTATTTGGGATCTCAATCTCAGTTGCCTAGAGAATGGTTCTCTTATACTAGCCATAATGTCTTTTTCTTTCATCCCCTGCTAGATTTCTTAGATAGAACTCCTGACATCTATTTGTTATTTTTATTTAGCTAAGTTCGTAGTCAATTTCATCAAGAAAAATTGAAAATTATATGAATCAAGATTTTCCGTTTGTACTGCTTTTATGCGCCTGCTAAATTTTAAAACCAACCATTTTCCCCTTGAAAATAATTTCATATAAGAAAATATAGGCAAATTTATTGAAAATGGTGTTGTTATTCTTTTTTCAGAGCTGAACAAGTTTGTCTTTTTCTTTCTTTCTCGACAACATGATGATTTAGACACTCATGTGGCTTTTTGTTGAGCGGAGAAAGATTTCAATTATTGCGGTGAGTTTCCTCAACTGTGATTGAATGTGATTTCAAGTACTTATAATCTCTAAAGTATCAGGTGAAAATGACATTTTATACAATCACATTGGAGACGTTTAGGATGAGGGGGTCGATAATGATGAAGATGTTAGAGTGACCAAAGTGGTAAAATGTGTTGGAAAGGAGGTAGACGACTGATCACCCCTATCCTCTACCCAAAATTATGACCAAATGTTTGCGTAAGTGATAGTAAGCATGTTAAGAATTCAAGTCTAAAGCAATTGAAGTCATATATGTACAATTTTTCTATTTAAACTATCCTCTCTCCTTTTCTTAACTCTTTAGAAAATTTTGAGGGAATAAGGACTGTAAATTGATGCACTTTTACCTTCATAAAAAATTTACCATGGAAAGATGAGTTGCATGTCTTGAATCCCATTGATGTTAATTTAATTAGTATTCCTTATTTTGTTTTTTTCAAGCATTGCAGAATGCAATAGATGAATCTGTAAGGATAGAACTGGAGAAATTAGTGTAGGCTTTTTCGGAGGAAGAAATTTCTGAGAAATTATCCAAGCCTGTTTCTGAGTGAACTACAAGTCAAGCAATTATGTGGGCGTCACAGTGTCAAGCAATTATATTTTGTATTAATAAAGATGATATGTAATGCATTTCTTAAACAGGTCTCTCAAATTCTCAATTGAGAAGAGAACATATATACATCTCAATTCTTACCTGACATGTAGATCACCACATGTCACAACATTTGTCCACGTCAAGCAATGCCACATGCTAGGCTAACATTTGTCCTGTCAGCACGAGCAACACGTGGCACTCGACCCATCGGATCACAGATCGAAATTTTGGAATCGGCCTTAAACCAGTTTTCATAGATCCGGTTCGCATTTTTGGCTTGGCCAGGTTTGACCGGTCTGATTCCTGTTTAACCTGGACCCTTTTCCATGGCTGGGGCTGTGATATCGTTGTTAGGTGAAGCAAACCGAAATAGGTGCAATAGTGCAACAAAACAACTAAAAAAATCGATCATAAAGATGACGCAAAAATAGTCTTCAAATATTTGGCATAAAATATTCTCTCGCAAGATCGGAATTTCATTTCGGATTCACATTTATTAAAAGCAAAATTGATCAACTTTTCAAGAAATAAAAAATTATTCATCGAATTCAAAATATTCTTTAAAAAGTAAAATAAAATTGATGAGAAAAACTATCTTAAAATATTCCACGGAGAATATTCTCTCGCGAAATCAGAGCCACAAACATATGGAAATGAGCACAAATTTATATATACAATGTAGACTTGCAAACTTCAATAAAGGAAGCAATTATCGCGCGAAGCATGGTCCGTGTATTTGAAAATGGCATATCAGCTGTGTTCAATGTCACTAGTCTACATCCAACTTCATTTCCATCTTTTCCAGTGACTTTTTTTTTAATTTTCTGGTCTGTGTAATACATACTAGCAACTTTCTTTCATTGTGTTTCGTTGGACAAAAACAAATGTTTGAAAATAATCTATTTTCAGAAGAGGTTGAGACATCTTAAATTCGTCACATCTACAGAGTTTTAGTTTCTATTTTCAAAAGAGCAATTTAAATTTGTTCCACCTACACATATTTTGGATAAAGAAAATCTACTGAAAAATAAAAAGATAAAAACCAAATACATTATACATGTCCACTTGACTCGAGAGACATCAAAATTACCTTTCAATGAGTTATAGAGTAGAATGAAACCGGTTTGCAATCGGTCTAGTCAAATCGAATAGAATAATTTTTCAACCACAAAAGCGAATGTTAATATCTAGTATCATTCAGCGACACGTTCTACCAAAATGATCTACATCACCAGAACACAATTGTAAAATACTCCTATGATTCACTTAAAAGGAATTAGAAAACCATTCAAAGCAACAACATAATTAATACTACTACGATCGATACCGAAGTCATGATCATAATAAACTACTACCACTTAATTAAACCTACGAATTTATTTTCAGAAATGGTCGAGAACAATTTGAATTCGTCACGTTTTTAGATATAAAGAAAAAGAAAACCTAGTGAAAAATAGGCCTATGAACGATCACTGAGTTGTAAAGTACAATGAAAACGAGCACATTGCAATTCGGTTTTACGACTTACGATAGAAACCGGTTAGTAATCGGTCTGGTCAAGTCGATTCGATTTTTCAACCACATAAGCGAATGTTAATTTCAGCCTACTAAATGATCTAAATCAACATATCACCAATTGTAAAATACGAAAGGAATTAGGAATCCAATCAAAGCAACAACATAATTAATTAATAGTAAATCCTTATTAAAAAGCAGCCAGCCAATTTCAAATACGAACCGAAGTCATAAAGAGTACCACTTGATTAAACCTACGAATTGGAATTGATCTAGAGCTGACCGCAATCAGCAACAATCACGGGCTTCGAGGTGGTGCCGGAGCTCGATCCAACCTTCTCTACCGCCTTCACGACGTCCATACCCTCAACCACCTGGCCGAACACCACGTGCTTTCCATCGAGCCACTGTGTCTTGGCGGTACAGATGAAGAACTGAGATCCATTGGTGTTAGGTCCAGCATTGGCCATGGAGAGGATTCCGGGACCGGTGTGCTTCCTGGTAAAGTTCTCGTCGGCGAACTTCGTGCCGTAGATCGACTCGCCTCCGGTTCCGTTCCCGGCGGTGAAATCGCCACCCTGACACATGAAATTAGGGATCACGCGGTGGAATTTCGATCCCTTGAAGTGGAGTGGCTTGCCGGAGCGGCCGGCTCCCTTCTCGCCGGTGCAGAGAGCACGGAAGTTCTCCGCCGTTTTGGGAGTCGTGTCGGCGTAGAGCTCGAACACGATCCGACCGGCGGGCTGGCCACCGACGGACATATCGAAGAAAACTCTAGGGTTTGCCATAAGTAAATCTGAATGGATGAGTGAGACTGCGAACGAGTTAGGGTTTAGAAGAGAGTGCGAAACATAGTTTTATATAGTGAGGAATTGATCTACACCGCTAGTTTTTAACACGTGTAAGGATCTAAATGTGGACAAGTTTAACCATGGTTAAGTTAATATTTATCCCACTGAAGTTAAACATTCGTGATCATCTTTTTATGGACGACGTCGTTTAGGCGACAGCGATCGATTCTAGCAACTCCGCCTTACAAAAATATGTCTATTGAGAAATATCCGATATAATCGCATCTCCATCGTCATCCATTAATTGAAAAAATAATTACAGATTGACCGATGGCACCGTTAATAGATATATCAATCTCTCCCACAAAATACATAATGTTTTACAAAAAATAAAAATATCATATATTATAAAATTTATTTTTAAAAAAAATAATATTTTGAGATGGAGATTGAAAGTAATTTTAGATCACTCTTATTAGTAATTTTTATTGGTTTCAATCGTATACTTTATCAATATTTGAAACATAAAAAAATGATGATACAGAACATGTAATGATAAATCGAATCTTATAGACAATAGTAAGATTTTGATTTTAAATTTGTTCCAATTACACATTCAATTGCAATTTAATTGTAAATTTTATTTTATTGTCAAATCAACATTTGACACATATCATTTTATTACCGAATAGTAATTTGACACATAAATCAGTAGACCCGTCTGTTGGACGGGAAGTCGATGCCTTTAAAAGTTAATAATTTAAAAATATTATAAAAAAAATTATATAATAATTATTTGTAGTAAACATTACTAAATATATGTCAAATACCATATCAAAAGTAAATTCTCCCCCAATTCCCCCCCAAGAAACACTAATTTGGTGTGAAGTCCATGAATAGCTTATGAACAGGCCTTGCTTCTCAGCCATTTGATTTCCGCAAATAGCTGATCTTGGCCATTGATGGAGCTTTTGAACAGTCTATGAATAGGCCTTTAATCCGGCCCGTCCGTTATGATTAACTTGACCGATCTGGGCCTTCCATTTTTGGCCTTTCATTGTCTGCGCCTCAACTCATTGTATTGAGTTGAGCTTTCATTTATTCAGCGTCGGATCTATTGACTATTTCTTTTAGCTGCTAAGATTAGCTTGCTCATTGTATTTGGGTGGTTCTGCGCCGTACTCGATTAGGGCCTCTTCTTCCACGATTCCAGAAAGCACGTCGTTCCCTCTCTTTCGTTTGAGTTTTGCCCAGCTCTGTTTCTCACTTGCTTTCTCTTCTTCTCTCATCTTCGTTTTCTGTCTTCCCTGTTTTGATCGTCCATTTTCGCCGGCTATGCTTCCTTTCGAGCTTCTTGCCATCGAATTTCGGGCAGGTTTCGGCCGCTTATTGTGTTTGTCTTCAGTGTAGGAGTCCACTTTTTTTTTTACCTTTTTGAGCTTTGCTTGGTCGTTTGCTCCTTTTCAATACGCCATTCATTTTTTTTACATTGATTTTTTTGTGTAGGACTGCACTTCTTTCCCTTTTTGAGCTTACCCTGGTCGATTATAAAGGAGGTGATTCCCTTTCCGCACACCAATTGTTTTTGTTGTTCCCCTACACATTATTTGTTCTTAAATTGAGCTTTATGATGTTGAATTATGTTGTTTTTGCTCTCTTTTCCTTCGCAGCGTCCGTCTGCTTTCTTCAGATTTTCTTCAGTCCATTTAAAGCAGGTCATTCCTTTCTCTGCTCATTCCCTATTTTTTTTTTCAGTTGTATGTTAGAATGTTGCTTTGTTTCTCTTTGGTGTTGTCCGATTTTCGAATTCCTGTTACACATGATTAACAGTAATGGTTCACTATTTTGATTTCACTGGGAGTTTTCTGTGTGTTTTATACATGTATTATGTTAATTGTTGCTTGAGCTTGTGAGAGAAATTGATCGAACGTGTTTTCCGTCCGATATGGAGTTGGTCATTTTCGATTTAGGTCTGCTGTTGGTGATGGAGGCCCATCTCCAACTTCTTTAAGTGATTTAGCAGTTAAAAATATCAAAAGCTCAAAGCTTAAGAGTAAATCGTGCCTCGATCGCACTGAGATCAAATTATATGAAAAAATGCTCTTTGTCTCTTACTTGGGTGATTTCCATTACTGGTGACGGGTCGCCCTAGGTGGCGTCGCATCGCCACGTGGCAACGTATTGTGCCATGGCGGTCACCAGGTTATGCGGCGGTGACGTGGGAATATCTGAGTGGCTCACGTGGCTTTAGCCTTAGCTGATTTGGACTGAGTCACGTGACGGTCTTAGTTGCTGATTTTACTTTTTTAGAATATCACATTAGCCATAAACTATGAAGGAAAAGGACATGTTGTGGCCCTAGAAAAGCAATTTTCTGCCTATGCTGAATACTTGGTCGGCAAGGTTTGCTTTTGAGGCACAAAACTTGGCCATTTGTGTGAGTTAGTTTAAATTGGGTCAAAATTAGTACCCTTAGTCAAGCATTTATTAACTTCCTATACCCTAGGTTGTGAAATCCCAGAAACCAGGGCAGATTTCTAGCCAACCTTGGTGTTTCTGTCAGCGAACATCAAAATCTCTCCTTCTTGCCTATTTGTCTTGGTCTCTGTTCTCTGTTTATTTTAGCCACTTTCCACTATGTGAAAGCTAAACCCTCCAATACATGAAATACTCCATTCTATGTGTTCTTTTCGAATATGTATAGGTCTCAGCATGAATCGTACGTTCGGCTACCCAAAATTGCCCATTTCTGCACGCTGCTCAATTAGCTGGCTGAAAATCCAGCGGTAGATTAGAAGAGCCATAAGTCGAGTTTCTCTTATCGATTTTGAGTCATTCAAATTTTTGTAGCTTCCTTAGGATGTCTTCTTCACCATATCCGAATTTCTAATCCTTCTATGTAATATTCCGTCAGGCAGCCATACATTACTCTAGTTTGGTCATTCTTCTTTACAAAAAATGAGTCTTTAGCATTTCTTTAGTCTTTTCTTTAGGGTGCTCCCCATAGATAGTACATCATATATGACATGGGAAGAGAGTTTGTTACATCCCTATAGAAATCCAGATTCTGGATTTCTATGCAAACCTGCGTTTTTTGATTGTTTAGTAGAATTAATTATTATTTGGTAGCTATTTATAATCGGTTGTTGATGGGCTGCTTCGTGCATGTTTTATGATTGCATAGTATTTATTTTATGTATTTTTGTGCCTGGAAAAGGGTATTAATTTTTGCCATCCTCCATCTTACTGGGAAAAGGATCATTTCGTGTATTTTTATGCAGTGATCCAAAAAACATTATTCCTGTCATCGATTTGGCCTTCGCAATTTCATTGCCAAGCCATTGCGTGATCAAATTTAGCGTCGTTAGCTGACGAGTTATGACAGATAATTGAGACTTTTCGTGTTTTACGGCTTTTGCCTCACTTTTCTCTATAATAATTGTGTTTATGGTTCTTTGTCGATTATAATGATTGCATATCCACTATCAGTGTATTGCTTCAATTTTAGTTTCTACTGAGTCTGTTGGGTTTCGGTTAGTGCATAGCTTCTTTTTATTCGATATTCTATTACTTCTTTTCGGATATGTATAGCTCTCAGCATGAATCGTAGATTAGGTCGCCCAAAGTTACCCATTTCCGCATGCTGCTCAATTAGCTGCCTAGAAATCCAACCGTAGATTAGAAGAGACATAAGTAGAGTTTCTCTTATCAGTTTTGAACCGTTTAAATTTCTGTAGCTTCCTTAGGATGTCTTCTTTATCATATATAGTATCCAGATCATTCCATGACATATTTCATCCGACATTCATATATTACTCCGGTTAGGTCATTCTAATCTGCTAAAATGAAGTCTTTAGCATTTCTTTACTCTTTTCTTTAGGGCTCTCCCCATAAATAGTATATAATGTATGACAAAAGAAGAGAGCTATTTACGTCCCTATAGAAATGCAGCTTCTGGATTTTTATCCAAAGCTGCATTTTTTTATTTGGTTCTACAAAAATCGAGTCTTTAGCATTTCTTTGGTCTTTTCTTTAGGGTTCTCCCCATAGATAGTGTATAATACAATTTATTTGATCGTTTTTTTCCATTAGTTGTTCATGTGATGCTTGATGCAAGTTTGGTGACTGCATAATATTGATTTTATGTGTTTCCGTGCCTGGAAAAGGATATTGATTTTGGTTTTCCTCAATCTCATTGGAAAAGGATAATTTTGTACATTTTTATGTAGTGATCCAAAAAACGTTATTTCTGACATCGATTCTGCCTTAGCAATTTAATTGTCAGACTATTTATTTCTGATTTCTGCTGAGTATGCTGGGTTTCAGTTACCGTGCAACTTCTTTTTATTCAATATTCTATGTCTTCTTTTTGGATATGTATAGTTCTCATCATGAATCGTAGATTAGCCTGCCCAAAATTACCCATTTCTGCCCGCTACTCAATTAGCTGTCTAGAAATCCAGCCGTGTATTAGGAGAGCCACAAGTCGAGTTCCTCTCATCGGTTTTGAGCCATTCAAATTTCTGTAACTTTCTTATGATGCCTTTTTTGTCGCATCACATTTCGGATCCTTCCATGTCATTTTCAGTCCGGTAGCCATATATTACTTTGTCTACGTCGTCCTGCTCTACAAAAAACGAGCCTTCAGCATTTCTTTAGCCTTTTCTTTAGGGCTCTTCCCATAGATAGTATGTGATGCATAACAAAGGAAGAGACTTTTTTATGTCCCTATAGAAATCCAGGTTCTAGAGTTTTATGCAAAGCTGCGTTTTCTGATCGTTTAGCAGGACTAATTGTAATTTGATAGTTTTATATGATCGGTTGTTGCTGCGAGTCTTTGTTTAACATTGGGAATAAATAACTCATCTTGCAACATATTTAACATTAGTATCAATATTGGACTCAATTTTGGTCCAAAGAGCTTATGATGTTCTAACTACTAAGTTTGCTATAATATCCCAAATGTTAACATTCAATTACATATAGGCTAACTATTCTGGGCTCTCATATTTCATTTGCATTTACTTTAGAAATTATTTATTGGCTGCTCATGCTAGCCTAACTTAAAAATATCACTGCAACGGTTGTTTTCTCCACTGGAAATTAAACATTCTGTGATTACCCCATCACTAGGTTCAATTTAATTGTCAGACCATTTATTTCTGATATCTGCTAAGTCTACTGGGTTTTAGTTAGTATGTAGCTTCTTTTTATTCGATGTTCTAGGTCTTGTTCTCAGATATGTATACCTTTAAGCGCGAATCATTACCCATTTTTGCACGCTACTCAATTAGTTGCCTAGAAATCCAATTGTACATTTGGAGAGCCATAAATCGAGTACCTCTTATCGGTTTCGAGCCATTCAAATTAGTGTAGCTTCCTTAGGGTGTCCTTTTAATCATATCTAGATTTCGGATCCTTCCATGTCATATTCCGTCCGTCGGCCATATATTACTCCGATAAGGTCGTTCTGCTCTAAAAAAATCGAGTCTTTAGCATTTCTGTACTCTTTTCTTAAGGGTTCTCCCCATAGATAGTATATAATACATAAAAAAGGAAGAGACTTTTTTACGTCCCTATAGAAATCCAGATTCTCGATTTTTGTGCAAAGCTGCATTTTTTATCGTTTAACAAGATTAATAGTCTTTAGCATTTTTTTAGTCTTTACTTTAGGGTTCTCCCCATAGATAGTATATAATACATAACAAAGGAAGAGACTTTTTAACGTCCCTATAGAAATCCAGGTTATGGATATTTATTCAAAGCTGCATTTTTTATTGTTTAGTAGGATTAATTGTTATTTAGTCGTTTTTTATGATCGGTTGTTGATGTGCTGCTTGATACAGGTTCAATGATGGCACAATATTGATTTTATGAGCTTTTGTGAATGGGAAAGGATATTGATTTTGTTTATCCTCTAACTCACTGCAAAAGGATAATTTTGTATATTTTTATGTAGTCATCCAAAAAAACATTATTTTTTGCATTGATTTTATCTTAGCAATTTAATTGTTTGACCATTGCATAACAAAATTTAACGTTGTTGCCATAGCTGATCGTTTCTCGCCCTCACCAAACCTACTTCTTCTCATGCTTATGAACTTTTCTTTCACTACAACGGTTGTTTTTTTCACTGGAAATTGAACATTCTACAGTTACCCCATCAGTTGGTTTAATCTAATTGCCAGACCATTTAATTCTAATTCCTGCTAAGTCTGCTGGGTTTTAGTTAGTATGTAGCTTCTTTTTATTCTATATTCTATGCCTTCTTTTTGCATATACATACCTCTCGCCGTGAATTGTTACCCATTTCTACCCGCTGCTCAATTAGCCGCCAAGAAATCCAGTAGTAGATTAAGAGAGGCATAAGTCGAGTTTCTCTTATCGGTTTTGAATCATTCAAATTTTTATAGCTTCCTTAGGATGTCTTTTCTATCATATCCGGATTTCAAATCCTTCCATGCCATAATCCATCCACCCACCATATATTACTCCGGTCAGGCCGTTCTGCTGAACAAAAAAAGAATCTTCAACATTTCTTTAGTCTTTTCTTTAGGGTTCTCCCCATAGATAGTATATAATACATAACAAAGGAAGAGACTTTTTTACACCCCTATATAAATCCAGGTTCTATATTTTTATGCGAAGCTGCATTTTTTATCGTTTACTAGGATTAATTGTTGTTTGATCGTTTTTTATGATCGGTTGTTGATGTGCTGCTTGATGCAAGTTTGATGATTGCACAATTTGGATTTTATGTGTTTTCGTGGCTGGAAAAGGATATTGATTTTGGTTATCCTCAATCTCATTGGAAAAGGATAATTTCGTGCATTTTAATGTAGTGATCCGAAAAAGGTTATTTCTGGCATCGATTTTATCTTAGCAATTTAATTGTTTGACCATTGCATAACAAAATATAACGTTGTTGCCATAGCTGATCGTTTCTTACCCTTGCCAAACTACTTCTTCTCATGCTTATGAACTTTTCTTTCATATTAAAAGCTCAACCAACACTTTTTGGTTTAACAATGTGTTTGACCTTTTCAGCTACCTTCCTATGCCTATTGTAATGACCTCTCTCGATCAGACTATAGGCTGTGTAGGATAGTATTTCCTTTATGGCAGTACAAAATGTGCCAGTTATTCTGAGCACCCCGATTATAAATAATTCGTTCTTCTAGGAAACATGTGCTGCATTATTTTGATCTTGTGTTCTACACCACACCAAGCTATTGACTATATTTTAGTCGCTCTGTTCATTTTTAGAGAAGATTTAAATTCAATCTATTTCCTTTTCGTGGCAGAACAACCACGTGTTCTTTTGTGCCACTTAATTTGCCTGCTGTGTTCGTTCGGCAATATTTATTTTATCTTCATTCATTTTTTTAAGTGGGATGATAGGTTATTTTGTAAAAGACGTATGTCGGACGACTAACTTCCTTAGTGTTACATGTTGAGCTGATTTTTCCCCCTTCGCTGGGAAGCTATGCATTCGCTCTGAGAAACTGCTTGTCTGAAAATAAGTGCAACGTTTTCTATACCGGACGATAATGAACAGGAAAGAAAGAGTTTGGAATTCTTTATTATGCTATGTTGGAGCTGTAGTGTTGTCTAGGTAGAACTTTGATGTCTCATAAGTTTTAAACTGATGATCAGTAGCTTTTGATTTGCTTTCAATAATCATATGAATGTAAAAGCAAGCTAATTTCTTAATTGCATGATTTCGTTTGACACCCTGTCGTGTTTCACAGCTTTTGGCTCACTTTCCTCTATAACAATTGTCTTTATGATTCTTTGCCAATTATAATGATTGCATATCCATTATTAGTGTAGTACTTTACTTCTAATTTTTGCTCAGTCTGCTGGGTTTCAATTATTGTGGTGCTTCTTTTTATTCAATACTACAAATACTCATTTTTCTTTTTTACCGCTAGGTACTATTTGGTTCTCGGATATTCTTCAAATACGGGCATCGGGATTTTACGCGCTCCAGTAAAATGTTAGTTATTCTTTCCTATTTGGTGGTCAGTTATTTTTACAATAAAGCGATATTGTCGAATTCAAATATTAACGATTAGTGGCATCTGGTCTATGAATATAGTATAGAATTCATTGTAGTTCAGCCCGATTATTAATCTAGGCAAAATCGTAAAATCTCTACAATTGAATGTTAATCCGTGAGTGAGAGGGGATCCAACTGTCAGTTATTGGTAAAATCTTATGTCATGGATTCTTTTCTTTTATTCCATGATGTTTCTTACCATCTTTGAATTGTTGTATAACTTTCAATTGGTCCATTTTCTCATTTGTAGGCCTGATAAGCGCCCCATCCCTGATACTTCACTGTTTCCTCATTCTATTCATGTTCCAGTTGGCTAGTCTTCATCTTATCCTTCTCTAACTCCAATTTCTGCTGTTCGGCCAATTTTGTGCCGCTCCAGGCATGGGCCCTGTTCCTCTGTGAGGAATGATGGCCTTGCATTTCCTCATAGTTCTCCGCTCCCTGCTTCTATTCACTCTGCTTCGCGCCCTTCTATTCCTACACCTTCTACCCGACAGCCAGTTGTTTGTCGTTCAAGCGCAAGGAATGATGAGGAATGATGGCCTTGGATTTCCTCATAGTTCTACACTCCCTGCTTCTATTCACTCTGCTCCGCGCCCTTTTATTCCTACACCTTCTGTAAGACGACCAGTTGTTTATTGTTCCAATACAAGGAATGATGGATTAGGTGTAAATGATTGTTGTGGGACAAATTCTATGTCTTCTCAGCCGTTTGAAGATTTATATTCTACAACTCCACCTTCTGCTGCTTTTGAGACTCCTACTTTTTTCGGGTTGGGCAGGAGGGTTACGCGTCGCCTGAATCCCGCACCTCCGAATCCACAGAAAATGTACATTATCTTGGAATGCCTAACTCTATCTGTGTCCATTATGGCTCTATTAATTGGATTCAAGAGAGATCCGAACACGCTTCCACGACTAGCATTGCCAAATTTAGTTTGTGCTTCCAACAAGAAGGATTCAGTTGCCTTTATTTCCTGAACCTCCTCAGCCTTTAAAGGCCCTTTTGGATCCTCATGAGGGTCCTGTGTCTAGAGCATTTTGTCAAAAAATTAAGGAATACAATTCTGGGTATAGCTTCATTTCTTGTGGAGCGAAAGTGATCCACTCACGATACTCCTGGTCCTTATGTGTACAAAATATGTGGTGGTAGTTATCATAGAATTGGTTCTTTGTTGCCGCCTAATGGTGAGAGACCCAAGTACGCTCAGATGTATATATTTGACACTGCGAAAGAGGTTCGCAATCGTGCCAATGTGTTCGGATCTAATTCTTCTGATGAGGGGGGATTGGATGAGAATATTGTTCGAGATTTGTTGTATATGCTTGATAGTACTAATGCAATAGCTAAGTCTTTTAGGATGGTTAGGGATATGTTTCTTGAAGACCAATATCGACCTTTGAAGTTGCGTCTCATTGGTGATCACCGATCAGATGGCTTGCAATATGCCGACCGCACCTGAAATTGCCGAACTTATAGTGGGTGATTTTAGTAGTAATACAAATGGCAGAGATCTTATTGTGTAACATAAGGAGCATAACTTGCAGCGTGTCAGTGAGTTGCATCCTTTGGTCATGGCGATGCAATTTCCCTTGCTTTTCCCGTACGGGGAGGATGGATTTAGGTTGAATATTCCGTATGTTGTTCCTGCCACTGGCCAGGTTGTTAAGAGATCGTTTGTTACCCAACAAGAGTTTTATAGATACGTGCTTATGCATAGGCTTGGTCCTACTCCTACTCTTCAACTTGGCGGCCGTTTGCTACAACAATCTATAGTCATTGCTTTTACCAACGTTGAGAATTCAAGGCTTGAATATATTTGGCATAATCAAGCTAAACTCCGAGTTGATTTCCTTAGTGGTGTGGAGGGTTCTTATTTGAGGGGAGATACAAATGCTCGGGACATTGGGAAGAGGATTGTGCTACCATCTAGCATTATAGGGACGCCTAGATACATGATAAATTTTTTTCATAATTCTATGTCTATCTGCCGTGAATATGGATTTCCGCATCTATTCATTACTTTCACATGTAACACAAATTGACCAAAAATTGTGGAGGCTTTTGCTGATTCAATAGGAACAGCTGCTGCTGGCAAACATGATGTTGTTAGTAGGGTGTTTAGGATGAAGTTGAAAGCTTTTAGAGAGGATATAACAAAAAAAAGTTTTTTGGAGCTTCTATTGCACGTATTTTTTCCCCAGCATTAGCTTCTAAATCCTGGCTATATTTTCAAATCAGTTATGTCATGTTCTTTGGTTTTTCCCCTTTTTCTTTAAAAAACAAAATCTTACTCTTCGTTGTGTATAGATATGCATAGTGTGGAATTCCATTAAAGAGGCCTTCCACATGTTCATATGGTCGTATGGTTAACTCGTGCGTTTGAAGATGCAATGCCAAGCATAGTTGATACATTTATTAGTGTTGAGCTTCTAGACCCTACTGCTGATCCTACTGGGTATGCAGTTGTTTCAAATTATATGATGCATGGTCCATGCGGTGTTTCTAATCCTACTGCACCTTGCATGAAGGATGGCGTCTGTTCCAAAAAATTCCCGAAGCCCTTTTGTCCTAGGACAACGACAGACAGAAATGGTTTTGTGGTTTATAAAAGGAGGGAGTCAGGATTAAGAAGTGTGACAAATGAACTTTTAGACAATTGGTTCGTTGTCCCGTTTAATAGGGACTTCATTGTTAAGTACCAGGCTCACATTAATGTCCAAATCTGCAACCATGGGAACTTGATGAAGTATTTATTTAAATATATACACAAAGGCCCCGATCGAGCAAAAGCTGTCGTGGAAAATCATTCTGATTGTTCTAATACGCGTCCTGTTTCTCAATTTGAGGTAAGCTTTATTCATGGCCGTGCACCTCCAGCCAATGAAATCAAGGCATATTTAGATTGTAAGTATCTTTCGGCTTATGAAGCTTTTTGGAGGCTAGCCGATTTCCCCAATCATGAGAGAAATCCAGCAGTGCTTCGTTTAATGGTGCATTTGCCTTATCAGAATCCCATTTATTTCAAGGATAATGCAACAATAAAATCTATACTTGATAATCCTTGCTCTAGCTGTACCATGTTAACCGAATGGTTTGCTGTTAATTCTTTTTTTCCATATATAAGACACTTAACTTATTTAAAGTTTCCTAAGTCTTGGGTTTAGGATGCAGAAAAAAAACATGGACGAGACGCCGCTGAGGGCATGCAATAGGCAGGTTGCCTTATGTGAGTCCAAACTCTGGCGAGTTATTTTCCTCCGCACTTTGCCGACAGTTTGTAAAGGAGCGCAGTCTTTTTTGCACTTGATGACAGCGAATAGTGTTTTGCACAAAACCTTTCGCGATGCTTGCAATGCTAGGGGCTGTTAGGGGATGATAAGGAATGGGAGAATGCTATGATAGATGCTTCATAATGGGCTCCTTCTTGGTGTTCTGTGATGTTTCTGACTGTGTAGCTCTCTTTGATAAGACTTGGAAAATGATGGCCAACGATATATATTATAACTTCCAAGTGGAGTGGCAGACTTTCAACATTTACATTGATGAAGATAGAGTTAAAAGCTTAGTCCTCTGGGAGTTACAGTGGCTCCTTGAGAGATATTCCATGTCATTAGACCGCTTCAAGCTTCCTCTTCCTTCTGATTATGGCTCTGCTTCAGCTGGAAATCGTTTATTGAATGAGCAATTAAATCACGATCGTCAGTTGCTTGATCGCACTTGGTGAGGGATGTACGCCACTTTGAATGTTGAACAGAGGCAAATTTTTCATATGGTTGTTGATTATGTAGTCAATGACGATCCTATCCCACATTTTGTCTACAAATTTGGTGGCACTGGGAAAACTTTTCTGTATGAAACCATTACTGCTAAGTTGAGATCAATGGGCTTTATTGTGGTTGCAGTTGCTTCTTCTAGGATTCCAGCTCCTCTATTAACTGGTGGGACAACTGGACATTCTCGATTTAGAATACCAATTGCTCCTGACAAGAATGCAACGTGCGATGTAAAAAAGCATACAAACTTGGCAGAATTGATTCAACGATCCAGTTTGATCATATGGGATGAGGCCCCAATGACATATCGCCACTGTTTTGAAGCTCTGAATTACACTCTGAATGACCTTTGTTTACCTGAGGCTGAATAAGATAAGTTTGTGTTCGGGAGAAAAACATTACTGTTGGGTGGGGATTTTAGGCAGCTTCTGCCCGTGGTGGAGTGTGGAGATACATATGAGGCTCTTGATGCATCCATCAAAAAATTAGACATATGGGTACATTTTATAATTCTCACATTGTCTATAAATATGAGACTATCTTCAAGTTCTTTATCGTTGATACAGAGGGAAAAAGTGTGTGTCTTCCCTGATTGGTTGCTCCAAGTAGGTGATGGTACCTATCCCCACTGCTTATTTCCTGATGATTTGGATGGTGAGTGGATTAAAGTACAACTAGAATATCTAGTGCAGCCTGAGTAAGACCCAATTACTGACAGATTTCATCACACCTATCCTGATTTATTAAATTCATACAAGAATCTTATCTATTTACAATAGAGAATTTTGTGTGTCCGCTCAATAAAACTGTAGATGTTGTGAATTCCTTCATCCTCTCCTGCCTACCTAAAAAATTATATGAATATCTAAGTTGTGATTCGGAGGCAGAAAAAAATGCTGACATCGAAGATGCGGCAATTTTGTATCCAACAGACTTCCTCAATAGTTTGAAAGCTAATGGGGCTCCAGATCACAAACTATTCATAAAGACTGATTGACTGGTTATCCTTCTACGGAATTTGAATCCAAGTAAAGGTTTGTGTAATGGAATTAGATTGGTTGTTAGGCGTTGCACTAGAAATATTATTGAAGCCATTATAGTTAATGGATCAAAAGTTGGAGAAGTTTCTCACATATCTAGGATTTCAGTCACTGTTACTCATCCAAAATGGCCTTTTTATTCTTAAGTGAAGGCAGTTTTCATTAAAAATTGCTTACACTATGACAATCAACAAAAGTCAGGGCCAAACCTTGAAATCTGTAGCATATATTTGCCTAAACCTATGTTCTCCCATGGACAGCTTGATGTTGCATTGTCCAGGGTGACAAGTCCTTCTGGTTTGCATGTTCTTATTGAATCTGATGATCCGTTAAAAAATGGTTACACTAAAAATATTGTTTACAAAGAAGTATTCGAGGATATACGAACTCGTGAGTCTATATCAATCATCTATATTTCATCCGTAAACTTTTCCAAAATTCCTATATCAATCTTGAATTTATTTTATTTTTTTTTGGTTATTTTGCGTATGTTCTACCGATTGCTAACTATTTCTTTCTTCCCCTTCTTTTTAACCTATAGGGAATTAGCTTGGCCTGGTTCATATGCCACTATCTCAAGACGAAATCAAATGTGCAATCCAGTTTTACGTGTGAGGGTGCTAAATGCATGGACTTATAGGATAACTACAAGGCCTGATTATGTCACCTTCGATGCAATTTTGCTTGATGAAGAAGTACCTGCTATTTCCTTTTTTTCCGTTCCCCTCATATAACTTTGTTGTCATTTTACACTCTACTATTTTTATTTAATTTTGATTTGTATGTTGATCTAGGGTCGAGCCATTCAAGCTTCTACACATCGGAAGATCGCTCATATCTTTCCACCTTATTTTCCGGTGGGTGAAATTATCAAGCGACATGGTTTTATTGTCCAGTGCAACCTACTGAATTTCCAATATGCTGTTTACCCATGGTCGCTGAAGCTAACCGCGAATACAATGGTAAAAAAGTATGAAGGTCATCCTGTGTGCATTCCTTTATGCCGTTATGATCTAATACCGTTGGAGTTTCTTTCCGAGCGACTGAATGTTAATACTCAATTGTCTGGTGAGCATTGTTCCTGTATATTGTTCTTTCGTTCACTTTAGTTATATTGCCCTGTTATGATTTAGAAGCCAGCTTGTGCAGATTTTCTTAACTAACACAAAAACTCCATCAATTGTGGATATTTATTTCCATAAGTGACATGTTCTATCTTTAAAAAATATCAGATGTATTTGCTACTATTGTGGAGATCATATATCCACCACTCCCGCTATTTTTCGATGGTGTTTCCCAAAAATGATCCTCAAGCTACAAAGTGTCGGGTTCGTATCATTAGTATTTTTTATCTTCTTCTCCTCTTTATATGATTCTCATGTTTCTCATTATTTATGCATACTTAGTGGAAAAGCCCTCAAAGCTACATTGATTTATTCCTTTACTTTCTTTCAGTGGTTATGAGAAGGAAGCAGTTTTTTAGCCTCCATTTGATAACCAGTTCAATGACGATTTTTTGGTGGAACTTTCGAAATTTTAATGTGTGTTGATCGCTTTAAAGGGAATGATTTTCAAAAAAATTGATGGTGAGGCTTCATTTTTCTATAATTTATTTTATCTCCTTTGCCACTCCTGCGTTCAGCTGTTGTTTGGTTATTTTTAGGTGTTGTCAAACTCTCAACAACCACTGGTACAATGATGCAAATTAATGAGGACATCCCTATGTATCACGATTTTATGGACAGGTCTGGCCGTTACTTATTAGGAACTTATTTTGCTTCAATCTACATTTTTCCTTCATGCCTTTAAATTTCTTTACCGAATGTCTGCTTAGATTTCCAAAGAATGTCATTAGAATTGATGATCAGCGACATCTAGCTACGTATCGATCTATAGAGGACATACAACTCAAAAACATGGAACAACTTCTAAAGCTGGATAAGGCAATGGGGCATGAATTTCAATATGGATGTTACACTAATAATTATCAGACACTTTTAAGTTTTTTCCTACTCTACATGTACTTTCACATTTTGCTTTAGTCGCTATCTCCTCATCTCATTTTACAATACTATCTATTCTTTTGTTTTCAGGGAAAAATATATAAATGCCCTACTGTTGTTGTTGGAATTGATAATTTTCGAGGCTGGTGGTACAATGTGTGTTTGTGCTGTAGTCAGTTTCTAGGGATTCCAAGACTAACACTTACATTTGCAGTAACCATAGTGTGCAGGAGTTCAGTGTGCCAAGGTACTTATTTCTTATAGATTTCTTGCTATTTTTGAAAACTTTCTTTCGAGTAACTTCCTTTGCGTCCAAATTCCTCTCACACTAAATAAAGAAACTATAATTCCTGTACGCATTGATTTTTGCATGTACAGAGTTAATCTTAAGGCAACTGATGGATGTCGTCTCTACAACTTTGTTTTTTTTTATAATATCGCAGCAGAAAGTTTTGGGATTTCAGCTGAGGATATTAAAAAAACTTTGAAGGGTTCGTTTATTCCTTCTTCAATGCTGGCCAAGGTTGAAAATCTGGAAGGGTTATTCTACGTCTCAATAGATAATATCCAGATACGTTATAGGCCTATGTCATTCACTGTTAAAAAATTTGTTAGGGAGTGTACGAAAATTGACATACATAAAGTTATTGGTGATCCTTTGATCGTAACCTCGTCTAACTTGCCTACACCTTCTGGTTGGAGTGGGGATGATTTATCCTCTCAAGATGTATCTATTGTTGAGCATGTTACACCTCCCAAAAGGTATTATTAACTACTGTCTTTCCTGATGCCTTTGATTTTTGGTTTACTGTTTTGATCTTCCACTTTATATCTAATTTCTGCCTTTTCTTTTCGAAGCCTTGATAAGAGAAAAGATAAAATGGATATGCTTGACGTTGCCGATCCAGTCTTGCCTGCTAGGTTGTTTCATATTAGTTTTTCCTCCGATTCCCCTTTTTTTATTGTTCTGATCTGATGTTGACTTCGGTTTTTACCCCTTCTTTTAGGAATGTTATGCGTCGCTTAACCTATGATGATAGTACTGTTATGAATGTCCCTACGAAAAGGTTTTGATTTCTCTCTTCCATTCTTCTTACCTTTACTATGTTCCCTGACTTTCTCCTTTCACAACTTCAAGAAGCTTGGGGTTCAACAGTGGCACTCTCTCTGACACGCCAAATCCTGCCGCTGAGGGAGCTTTGTCAAATGATATACAAGCTGATGCGACTGATTTAAATGACTACATTATTGATGAACACCTCCTAGCCTATATTGCTGGAACAGATGCAAATTCTAATGAGGCTGCCCCACAACATGATAGTTCACATAATCCATCTGATAGGTAATTTTTAATTTTCTTTTAATTGATATCCTCTTTCTGTCTTAGCAATCTACTCTTTTTTCCTATATGATCTTCACTTACATTGCTCATTACAAAAAAAACTCGATACAGGCTAAAGATTTTTTATCAGGGTGCTTCTAATCAAAATTTGATGGCCACTGAATTTGAAGAAGCTGACGAAAAAAATTCTACACCTGTTGATTGTACAAACCCAAATGCTCATTTAATTGTTAAAGAAACGTCTCCTCCATTTACCTCCACAACTGATGATCGCTTGGATGGTGTTGACATGCTTCTTCGTACAGTTACTAAATTGGATAACCAATCATCTGTGAATGTTGACAAGGTGATAGTAGCTTCTGAAGCATCTTTACTTGATGTCGATATTGCCTCTGCTGCTGCTGACAATGAACAATCACCTATGCCTATCTTAAACAAGTAAAAATGTCTATTTCAATTTATTCGCTCATATTTTTAAATTTCCTTTCTCCTTTTCTCTAGACAGGCTTCGCTTATATATTATTATTATTTTTAATTTTTTATAGAGATGACAAACAAGTAGATACTACTGAAGATATTGATCTGCAACCCGAAACATTAAAGAGGTAAGCAGCTTAGGTTTTGTTTTTCGTGATGGTGTTACTTATATAAGAAAACGCAAAAAAATAAATTGTCTCCTTGCAACCAAAATAAGGTTTGGTAGGAATTCTAAAAAGCCCAAAAAAGACATTCAATCTAAAGAACAATGCAAACTTTCGGATGCAGCCATGGGAGCAAAAAAACACAAATTCTGATATCGCCGACCTTGACAATTTCTGAAGGTATGACTTCGAACTTTTGAACTATACGTCCCTTAAATTTTTAAACATCTTCTAGAGCTTTATTATATCTTTTGCCTATTTATAATAATTTAGATTATTTTTCGCCCTATATTTTTGCAGCATTTCAGATTGCCTGTTTATGTTGCTGCTTACAAACAACTTTTGGTATATAATTTCCACTCTTCATGTTGTTGTCCTTAGTTTCTTTGAGTGTATGGAGAAATTTTGCGCATACCATCTGCCAATTTTTGCTCTCGCTTCCATGCTTCATGATAAAATGTATCTAGGCGATGTGCTTGCAAAACACTATGCCAAAACAACTTTCGTTTCCATCCATAATTTTGAAAAATATTTTCCCAATCATTGGAAACTCATATCTATTATATTAATGTTTCCACTATTTTATGCTATTCGTGTTGGCTGTCATATTAAAGATTCGATATGCTTAATCATGTTCTTAAGTTATAATAGCTCTAATATAAATATGAATGAAATTGTCATTTCCATAAACAAAATATATATATGTATCTTATACCAAAGTGTCATACTTTTTCAACTTTTAACAAATACGCAATTCTCTCTGCAAAAAAACAATTGAATTAATGCAACTATGGACCCTACCCTTAAGTCAAAAATCATATCAAATAGCCCATATGAAACAAACAACAATAGCATCTCTTTCCAGAACAATAAAAGACCCACCGATACAAGGGCTCGCCATCGATTACACTCGAACCCCTAACTTTTTCAAACAACCGTACAAAAACCCTAAACCCAAAGCGGCCTCTGCTAACAGCTAAATCGCGGTCAACCAATTCCCTAAATCAAAGCTCGTGTGACTTGCTGCATAATCTGGCGACTGTCCCGTGGCTTCAGCCACGGGCATTTACTGGTTATTTTAATTTTATATCAATTATAACTATTTTTGATAAGGGAAGCATTTCCGGAAAGGCAAGGCCCAATAGCTGGAAAGGCTTCGTATGCGAGTGACGCGCTAGAAGTCGGTCCTAGGCTAAGACCGACTAGGAGTCAGTCCGACTTTCGATCGGCTCGGCTCTCCCCTACGTCACTCGTAGGGTAAAGTTGGTATTTCTGGAGGACTTATGGCCTCCTTTAAATACTCGTTGATGGGACATTTGTCAAAAACATGTTCACTCTCTCACTACATTTAATACACTTCACTCTCGCACTAGGATTGTCCCCAAGAGAGACAAAATCTATGCCATCAAGCCGACGCCACGGGACACATCTGGACTAGGATTGGTCCGTGGTGAGCCTTGTTGACCCCGAATAGGTCATAGACGCTCGACTACTCTCTTACGAGGCCTCCTCTGCATCCAGATCAAGATTGACTACAACCATAGCAGATAGCGCGTGCTCTCCACTCTACTACATCTCTATTCTTAGACGAAACATTTGGCGCCGACCATGTAGAGCCGTAAAAAAGGGTTTTCTGCTCTTTTTAAATCAAGCATTGGTCATCTCTAGTTTTTCGCTACCGAAAAATGCCACCTAAGACTTGTTCCAAGATGGTGCGTCCCAACGGCGACCGAGAGGTCGCCTCGGCTCTAGTCGACCCACTCACTCCACGTCGTCATTGTGGTCGACCCACCTGGGGTAACAACGATAATGCTACTCAAGAGAATGAAGTTCCAACACAAACCCAAGCTGCAAATGATGTATCTCGCCCTCGCGAGGACCCGACTCGACGGACCGATCGGTCCGCCTCTCCCACAAACCCAGATAGTCGCCCCAAAGGGCATATGCTAGAAGACCTCCAGGAAGGAATTATCTTCCCGGAGAATCACCTCGAGGACCTCAAGTTGTCTTACCCATAGGTGGAGACGTCCGAGATTTCCTAAACAACCGTCGCCGAGAGAGCTCGCAAGACATACGTGACTTGCTCACTCGAAGACGTGAGAGGGATAGTAGGTTTTCGTCTAACCATGATGCAAGAGGCAATAGAAGAGAAGATCTCAGAGAACGAATACTTTCAATAAGTTGCCAAAATAACATCTTCAACAATCCGCACAACTACGGAGACTTGCCTGAGGATACGGCCGAAAGCTGACCCCCTCATCCCCGAGACTAATCGGACAGAGATAGAGACTTGCGTCACACGCTGAGTCGGAGTCGGCATGCCCCTTCTCTTGGGCCCGATCACTCTCGTCTCTCGGATACTGTGAATTGTCTCATAGAAGAATTGATTGAAAGGCACCTAAGGGCCCGAAATGATATGCCACCACAAGCACCACGACCGCCACAATAAGAAGAAAATGGACATATGCCGAACAGACACATGTTAAATGGGTACATGCCGAACGGG